>NC_069501.1:756725239-756870239 GCF_027579735.1 Bombina bombina | reverse complement strand
AAGAACGGCACTGAAAAGTGCCTTTACATAGAAACTATGGGGACTTTGTGTAAACTGTTAATATATATGTATATGCTTATTTACATATATACTTATGTGTTAATATGTGTATATACTCATATAAACAGATAACTATATATTTATATATTCATATACATATATATTTTAAATATGCTGCCCAACAGTGCGCGACTTACCCCTTGGGCTGGGCTAGGTTCTCTTCCGTGTCTATCGGCATCAGAACGAGGCTCCCATTGGAGCCTATGGAAGCGCACTCTCGTGAGCGCAAAGCTTCCCTGCAAAGTGAACGTGACCTTGCTTTACTTGTAATACCAGTGCAGTATTACTGAGTGGAGCGCAAATATCAAGCTTGCGAAAGCGCAAATTATCTGCTCCACTCGTAATCTAGCCAGGTGATCACTATAACCACAGTGATCACCTGGCTTTAAAAACCTGTGTAGGGGGCATATTTTAAAGAGGAGTTTCTGGGCTTTAAAACATTACATGTTATTTATAAGTGCTTAGATACCCAAGCATGCAAACAGTGTGGGTAACTGTATTTTTTTATTTTAAAAAAAATATGTGCTTAAAAAATATAACCCCATTGTAATCTTGACAAAGCATAATAGTTTAAAAAAGTTTCCAATTTACTTCTATGATCAAATTTGCTTTGTTCCCATGATATTCTGTTTTGAAGAGATACCTAGGTAGGCATTTGAAGCACTACATGGCAGGAAATAATGCCGCCATACACAGCAAATTTGTAATAAAAAGCACTATGCAAGATTCAAATAAAGGATATAGGGGCCCATTTATTTATGGAGCTTGAGGCCCCGTGTTTCTGGCGAGCCTGCCAGTCTAAAGACCGCTGCTCCATAACCTGTCCGCCTGCTCTGAGCAGGTGGTCATCGACCCAATTCAACCCAATCGAGTACGATCGGGTTGATTGACACCCCCTGCTGGCGGCTGATTTGCCGTGAGTCTGCAGGGGGCGGCGTTGCACCAGCATTTCACAAGAGCTGCTGGTGCAATGCTGAATACGGAGAGCGTATTGCTGTCCGCATTTAGCGAGGTATGTCGGACGTGATCCGCACTGTCAGATCAGGTCCGACAGACCTTTGTTAAATAGGCCCCATAGTCTTTATGATGCCAAGTAAGTCATAGCTCAAAAAAATTGTAACACTCTTACCTGTGCAATACCTTGTGTATGAGATACTTTCACTATTAGGCCTATATTTATCAAAGTCTGGCGGACCTGATCTGACAGTGCGGATCAGGTCCGCCAGACCTCGCTGAATACGGAGAGCAATACGCTCTCCGTATTCAGCATTGCACCAGCAGCTCAAAAGAGCTGCTGGTGCAACGCCGCCCCCTGCAGACTTGCGGCCAATCGGCTGCCAGAAGGGAGGTGTCAATCAACCCGATCGTACTCGATCGGGTTGAATTCCGGCGATGTCTGTCCGCCTGCTCATAGCAGGCGGACAGGTTATGGAGCAGCAGTCTTTGTGACCGCTGCTTCATAACTGCTGTTTCTAGTGAGCCTGCAGGCTCGCCAGAAACACGAGGCATCAAGCTCCTTTCAGAGCTTGATAGATAGGCCCCTTAGTCTCTTATTTCTTTGAGGTTATTCCAGATTGGCAATAACGATTTTGATGAAAAACATTAATAAAAAAAACTGTGTTAGCATCTTAATGACAATATAATTTATTTATGTATTGATCTGTGCACAGTGGGTTTTATTATAATTTGTTTTTTTATTATATGCCTCAAATAACTGTGCAATGTTATGCCAACATAAGGCAGTATCCACTATCCTTCAGTCATCATATAACCTGCTTATAGTTACTGAAGGCTTAAATAAACAAAACAGATTAATCAATCAACAGCTTTTTACTTTCACATTAAAAAGAATCACAGTTCTACCACAGTGACAAGTCTACTTATAGATCTGTCAGATCCATGTGTGCACTATTACTTATCCTGGACCACTGACACAGTGGAAAATCCAGTTTTTGACAGATCCTCTCACATATCTTCATACTGTGACATATGCACACTCTGCTGAATTCACACAGCTGATCACCAGGCTCAGTGCTGTGATATGGGTCTCTCATACTTGCTTTGTCTCTTTACCGCCACGTAAAATGGGAACAAGAAATAAATGGTTTTGTTCCTTTCACTGATGCAGATGCATTTGAACATTTGTAGCTATCTTTTACGTAATATGAAAGCTTTGCCTATGTTCTTTGGATATAGACTCTGATGAATTCTTACTCACAGGGTCTTAGACACCTATCATCATAAGATGGAACAAATGCAAGTTTTTGTATTGAAAGCTGTAGTTCATTAGGATGTGCTACTTAGGTATCTTGAGACAAATACAGTACAATATAGAATACAATGAAATTGCACTTTCAGTCAGTCAAGACTTCATATTTTTTATTTAGGAATTTGATGTTAAATATCTAAAATTTTATTTTGCAATGTGTACTATGTGAATTGGGTCTCACAGTTCTAACAAGGTATATTGGAGTGTTTTATATGTATTCAAAGGTGTCACTGTAATGATTAATCTTCTTTAGCCTCTTCAGAACTCATTGATCTTCCTCATTATTTCTGTTTAAGAGGTTAATGGACCAATAAATACTACTAAATACTACAGACTTGCATAAACCACAAATGCACAATACAAAGACAATGCAATAGCATTCCAAATTATCAGTAGATGTTTTTCTAAGAAATTTAAAAGATTGCTTCTATTTCCCTGCCCACTGTATCATGTGACAACCATCAGCCAATTACAGACTCATATGCATATACACTATGAACTCTTGCACATGCTCAGTGGGAGCTGGTGCCTCAGAAGGTGTGCAAATAAAAAGACTGAGAACTAATTGATGAAGAAAGTAAATTGTAAAGATGTTTAAAGGTATACTAAACCCAATTTTTTTCTTTCATGATTCAGCTAGAGTATGCAATTTTAAGCAACTTTCTAATTTACTCATATTATCCTTTTTTCTTCATTCTCTTGGTATCTTTATTTGAAAAGCAGGAATGGAAGCTTAGGAGCTGGCCCATTTTAGGTTCAGCACCTGGGTAGCGCTTGCTGATTGGTGGCTAAATGTAGCCTTTAAACTGCATGCTCTATCTGAATCGTGAACGTTTAATTTGACTTTAGTGTCCTAAAACATATTTGCTAATTGGAAGAAAAAATAATGTAACTAAAATGATAACGAAATATAAATTAAAAGACAATAACTCTGAATTTTGGTCTGTATTCAAAAAATGATTAAGGGTTTGTAACCAGTGTTTTGGTTTCTTTGAGAGTACTAAATTCTTATAAAATATATATATATATACAAACACCAAATGCCAGCATTATTATTATTATTATCAGGTATTTGTAGATTGCCAACAGATTCCGCAGTGCTGTAAACATAGGTGGTATACAAGATAACATTTATAGGGATCAAATGGGTAGAGGGCCCTGCCGAGAGTTGCACTAATGTAGTCGGCTCTTATTAAGGCGATGTACAAATAGCTGGGCTCATAAGCTTGCATTCAGTAGAGGGTTAATAACACAGTAATACAAAAAATATTTATGTTTACCATTTTAAATCCTATATATTACACTATTGCAGTGATTAGCTGAGTGCTTAAAGACACACAGAACTGAAGTGACATGAAACTACCTTAGATCCAGTGTTCAAATAGCCAGCAGCAATGGCTTCCTAAATTATCCTGGTCTCCTAATGACACTCTGAGCGCAGAAGTGCAGGGGAGGAGCTAGACTGCAGAGTGTGAAATTACTATAAACAGGGGGCCCCATCCGATATGCAGCGTCACCCGCAAAAGCCGGCAACGCCGTTTTTTACGCGGGTTTGGTATCCTATATATATGCGGCACGTATATTTCACCCGTCGGACGTAGTTTTTTCCCCCATAGACTAACATAGAAAAGCTGCGCAATTTGGTATCCAATATCCAGCGCAAGGCCTTACGTGGCGAAAATGGAGAAAACTTACTCCATTTTCACCTCGCCATAAAATGCAGCTGTAGCAGGCCTTGCACTGAGTATGGGAGCCCTGCAACTCCCTAAAATGCCTGCAAAAACACCTAACGCATGCGCAATGTCTATCTACCTGTCAACCGCAATCCCCCACCACAATACCTAATAAAGTGTTTAACCCCTAAACCGCCACTCCCGGACCTTGCCACCACTAAATAAAGTGTTTAACCCCTAAACCGCCGCTCCCGGACCTCACCGCCACCTGCATTAAATTTATTACCCCCTAATCTGACCCCCCTACACCGCCGCCACCTACATTAAATGTATTACCCCTAAACCTAAGTCTAACCCTAACACCCCCTAACTTAATTATTATTTAAATAAATATAAATAATATTAATATTATTAACTAAAGTATTCCTATTTAAAACTAAATTCTTACCTATAAAATAAACCATAAAATAGATACACTATAATTAATAATTACATTGTAGCTATTTTAGGATTTATATTTATTTTACAGGTAACTTTGTATTTATTTATTTATTTATTTTAAAAGCTTTATTGCGTGAACAGTTATAACTTTACAGCGTGAGTACGGTACAGTAATATGATATTGTTACATCCTACATTGCATTCATGTATATTATTCGTTGTAACATTACCAATGGTAGTTAGGTGCTTGAAATTATAACCTACTGTTCATCAGCGAAAATCCAGAAGAGGTCCTCCATCCGGCAGGTCCTCTTCCAAGAGGCATCTTCTATCTTCATCCTTGCGGTGATGAGCGGCTCCATCTTGAAGACCTCCGGCGCGGAACATCCTCCTCGGCCGACGACTACCCGACGAATGACTGGTCCTTTAAATGACGTCATCCAAGATGGCGTCCCTCGAATTCCGATTGGCTAATAGGATTCTATCAGCCAATCGGAATTAAGGTAGGAAAAATCCGATTGGTTGATTTAATCAGCCAATCGGATTGAACTTCAATCCGATTGGCTGATTGGATCAGCCAATAGAATTGAAGTCGCATTCTATTGGCTAATCCAATCAGCCAATCGGATTGAAGTTCAATCCGATTGGCTGATTAAATCAACCAATCAGATTTTTCCTACTTTATTTCCGATTGGCTGATAGAATCCTAACAGCCAATCGGAATTCGAGGGACGCCATCTTGGATGACGTCATTTAAAGGACCAGTCATTCGTCGGGTAGTCGTCGGCCGAGGAGGATGTTCCGCGCCGGAGGTCTTGAAGATGGAGCCGCTCATCACCACAAGGATGAAGATAGAAGATGCCGCTTGGATGAAGACTTCTGCCGGATGGAGGACCTCTTCTGCCCCGATTGGATGAAGACTTCTGCCCGGCTGGAGGACAATTTGTGCCCCGATCGGATGAAGACTTCTGCCCGGCTAGAGGACCACTTGTGCCCGGATCGGATGAAGAGTTCGGCCCAGCTGAGTGAAGACGGCTCACGGTAGGATGATCTTCAATGGGGTAGTGTTAGGTTTATTTAAGGGGGGATCGGATGGGTTTTAGAGTAGGGGTGTGTGGGTGGTGGGTTGTAATGTTGGGGGGGTATTGTATTTCTTTTTTTTTACAGGTAAAAGAGCTGATTACTTTGGGGCAATGCCCCGCCAAAAGCCCTTTTAAGGGCTGGTAAAAGAGCTGGTTACTTTGGGGCAATGCCCCGCAAAAGGCCCTTTTAAGGGCTATTTGTAATTTAGTTTAGGGTAGGGAAATTTTATTATTTTGGGGGGCTTTTTTATTTTATTAGGGGACTTAGATTAGGTGTAATTAGATTAAACTTTTTGTAATATTTTTTTATTTTTTTGTAATTTAGTGTTTGTTTTTTTTGTAATATAGTTTAGTTTATTTAATTGTATTTTATATTAGATAATTGTAGTTAATTTATTTAATTAATTTATTGATAGTGTAGTGTTAGGTGTATTTGTAACTTAGGTTAGGATTTATTTTACAGGTTATTTTGTAATTATTTTAACTAGGTAGCTATTAAATAGTTATTAACTATTTAATAGCTATTGTACCTAGTTAAAATAAATACAAAGTTACCTGTTAAATAAATATAAATCCTAAAATAGCTACAATGTAATTATTAATTATATTGTAGCTATTTTATGGTTTATTCTATAGGTAAGTATTTAGTTTTAAATAGGAATACTTTAGTTAATAATATTAATATTATTTATATTTATTTAAATAATAATTAAGTTAGGGGGTGTTAGGGTTAGACTTAGGTTTAGGGGGTAATATATATATTTTTTTAAATCTTTTATTTATCAGATTTTTTTTCACATAGATCAAACCATAAGACAAAAGAGAAAAACAAAACAGCAATAAAAAAATTATACATAATAATTGTTGGAGACGCAGCTCCTACAACCTCAAGAACCACGAAACTGTACAGGGAGTGCAGAATTATTAGGCAAATTAGTATTTTGACCACATCATCCTCTTTATGCATGTTGTCTTACTCCAAGCTGTATAGGCTCGAAAGCCTACTACCAATTAAGCATATTAGGTGATGTGCATCTCTGTAATGAGAAGGGGTGTGGTCTAATGACATCAACACCCTATATCAGGTGTGCATAATTATTAGGCAACTTCCTTTCCTTTGGCAAAATGGGTCAAAAGAAGGACTTGACAGGCTCAGAAAAGTCAAAAATAGTGAGATATCTTGCAGAGGGATGCAGCACTCTTAAAATTGCAAAGCTTCTGAAGCGTGATCATCGAACAATCAAGCGTTTCATTCAAAATAGTCAACAGGGTCGCAAGAAGCATGTGGAAAAACCAAGGCGCAAAATAACTGCCCATGAACTGAGAAAAGTCAAGCGTGCAGCTGCCAAGATGCCACTTGCCACCAGTTTGGCCATATTTCAGAGCTGCAACATCACTGGAGTGCCCAAAAGCACAAGGTGTGAAATACTCAGAGACATGGCCAAGGTAAGAAAGGCTGAAAGACGACCACCACTGAACAAGACACACAAGCTGAAACGTCAAGACTGGGCCAAGAAATATCTCAAGACTTTTCTAAGGTTTTATGGACTGATGAAATGAGAGTGAGTCTTGATGGGCCAGATGGATGGGCCCGTGGCTGGATTTGTAAAGGGCAGAGAGCTCCAGTCCGACTCAGACGCCAGCAAGGTGGAGGTGGAGTACTGGTTTGGGCTGGTATCATCAAAGATGAGCTTGTGGGGCCTTTTCGGGTTGAGGATGGAGTCAAGCTCAACTCCCAGTCCTACTGCCAGTTTCTGGAAGACACCTTCTTCAAGCAGTGGTACAGGAAGAAGTCTGCATCCTTCAAGAAAAACATGATTTTCATGCAGGACAATGCTCCATCACACGCGTCCAAGTACTCCACAGCGTGGCTGGCAAGAAAGGGTATAAAAGAAGAAAATCTAATAACATGGCCTCCTTGTTCACCTGATCTGAACCCCTTTGAGAACCTGTGGTCCATCATCAAATGTGAGATTTACAAGGAGGGAAAACAGTACACCTCTCTGAACAGTGTCTTGGAGGCTGTGGTTGCTGCTGCACGCAATGTTGATGGTGAACAGATCAAAACACTGACAGAATCCATGGATGGCAGGCTTTTGAGTGTCCTTGCAAAGAAAGGTGGCTATATTGGTCACTGATTTGTTTTTGTTTTGTTTTTGAATGTCAGAAATGTATATTTGTGAATGTTGAGATGTTATATTGGGTTCACTAGTAAAAATAAATAATTGAAATGGGTATATATTTGTTTTTTGTTAAGTTGCCTTATAATTATACACAGTAATAGTCACCTGCACACACAGATATCCCCCTAAAATAGCTAAAACTAAAAACAAACTAAAAACTACTTCCAAAAATATTCAGCTTTGATATTAATGAGTTTTTTGGGTTCATTGAGAACATGGTTGTTGTTCAATAATAAAATTAATCCTCAAAAATACAACTTGCCTAATAATTCTGCACTCCCTGTACATAGGATTTTATCCATCTTAAAGAAACAACAAAACAAAAAAAAAAACACACTCTCCTCTCTCTCAGCCCCCCCCCCCCCATCCCCGCGGCATCCCCACCCGTTACAACCCACCAAGTCACTCTAGCCAGCTATGCGGAAAGACATTTAGTAATGTCAATTCCGCAAAACTCACTGATGATAGGAAAGGGGAAAGAATCAATTTTTGCAGCGAGGTAGGATAAGATAATATAACAGGTGACCATTTCCATAAAAAATTCTGGATTCTTTTCTCTGAAGCATCATATAAGTGATATGATTCAAATACTATTTGGTCTTGTAGTATTTTAAAAATCATAGATAACCCACCGCTATTCTTAGCTTTCCAATTTTTCAGTATGCAATGTCTAACTGCCAATATAATTGTATTTAGACTATTTATAGTATTACAATTGATAGCTTCGTTCAGAGGACAAAGGAAAATAATATCTATCGCAGATAAGGCTATTGTTACTTTATATGATTTATTGAACCAAAAAATAATTTTCAACCAAAGTTGTCTAACCTTGGGGAATAACCAAAACATATGAAGTAAATCTGCCCTGCCATGTGCACACCGCGGACACCGAGTAACACCAGAAGGGTAAAACTTGGATAATTTCCAAGGTGAAAGATAGAAATTATTAATCACTTTCATATGAGATTCTTTCCAGGATATTGGTACTTTACACTTGGACATAGACTTAAAACTCTGATCAATTGTTTCATGTTCCACTGATAAAGTTACCGAACACCAAGTTTTACATATATTATCCTTAATGGCCTGGCTCTGTTTATTGAGCATGATATCATACAGTAGAGAGATTGACGCATCACCTGCAATAAATTTTTGTATGCATAATTTAATATCCTGCCAGACCGTTTTAAGGGGGACATGCCACCTCTGAGCCATAATGAAGTGTCGAATTTGAAAATAAGCAAATAAACCAGACCTAGGAATCCCATATTTACTGAAAATATCTTCTACTGATAATATTTGATGGTTTTCATCCAGTATTTGTTTAACAAATTGCAAGCCTTTTCCAGCCCAGTCTTTAAATATTTTTTGGTATAACCCTGGAAGAAAGCTTGGATTACCTACAATGGGTAGAAAATCAGAGCAGGAAAAATCCAAATCTAACACTGTACAGAATTTATGCCACGCTTGTACAACATTTTTAATAGAAATGAGGCAACTAATATTCTGGGGCAACTTCTGTATTGAAGAATGTAAAATTGCTTTTAATGAGAATGGTGCAATTAAAAAAGTTTCAATCTCCTCGGATGATACTAAATTGGATCCTGCAAGCCAATCTATCGCTATTTTGACAAGCACAACTAAATTATAAAATTTAAGATTGGGCAATGCTAATCCCGCTATGTCCACCTTTTGCATTAATTTACCTAATGCAATTCGGGGCTTTTTGTTATTCCAGATGAATTTAGAGAATGACGCATTAATTGATTTCAAATCCTTATTCAAGATAAATAAAGGGAGATTCTGCAATGGATATAGCAGACGGGGGAAAACAATAGATTTAATTAAATTAACACGGGCTGTCAAAGACAAAGGAAATGCTGCCCACAAATGTAGATCAGAATTAATTTTCCGAAAAAGTGGCTCAAAGTTGGCTTTATACCACCGGCTGGGGTCTTTATGTAAGACTAACCCTAAATATTTAATCACATCAACTTGCTTAAATTGGATATTTGGTACTACTGTCTGAGTATTATTTAAATACATTAATTCACTCTTTTCGAGATTTATCTTGTACCCTGAGAAGGAACTAAAAATTTTCAAAATTTGAAAGACCGTTGGTATAGAATACTGTATATTAGCCAGAAATACTAACACATCGTCTGCATATAATAGTGTTTTAAGAGACTGTGTACCAACTGGGACTCCAGATAGAACTTCTCTAAGACGGATTGCAAGGGGTTCCAATGCTATGTTAAAAAGTAGCGGGGACAGGGGACACCCCTGCCTAGTCCCTCTTTGCTTAGGGGATATCATCCCATTAACCAAGATAAAAGATATAGGGTTATGATATAATCTACTGATAAATTGTACAAATTCCCCCTTAAATCCAAATTGGTCTAATGCTCGAAATAAATATTCCCACACAATTGAGTCAAACGCTATAACAGCATCTAGCGAAAGAATAGCAATATCCTGCCATAAAGGTTCCTGCTTATCCTTATCTATGTTCCAAGCATAATCTAAAATATTAACCAGTTTACGAATATTTTTGGCTAGATTCCTGCCTACCATAAACCCGGTTTGATCTGGATGAATAATTTTGTGCAAACAGGAAGATATTCTGGATGCAATAATAGACATTAATATTTTATAATCTATATTTAAGACTGAAATTGGCCTATATGAGGCAGGATCTTCCGCATTTTTGTCCTTTTTTAGGATAAGCGAGATGTTTGCTGCGCAGAAGTAACTTGAAATAGGACTCTGTGAACAGAAGTAAAAATTAAAAAGTTTTTCTAATATCGAAAGTATATCCCCGTTTAAGCATCTATAAAACTCTGCAGGAAATCCATCCGGCCCTGCTGCTTTATTCAACTTTAGATTATCTATTGCTTTTTTAATTTCCTCCATAGAAATTGGGGCATTGATCAAAATTAAATTATCACCGGATATTTTAGGTACTTTTATCATATTCCAAAACATATCCTGCTTCCTGTTATCTATTTCAATTCTCGTGTAGAGTTGTTGATAATAGGTATAAAAAGTTTCAACAATTCCCGTGGTTTCTGTAAGTCTACCTTTATCTGTCTGAATAGCTAAAATAAGATTCTTTTTTTTCCTTGCTTTTGTCAGTTTGGCCAAATATTTTGCAGAGCAACCATGCACCCCTCTAAAATAAAGATTAATCTTTGTTTCCTCCTCTACCAATTTTTGTTTTAGAAAAAGATCTCTTTCTTTTCTGTGATCTCTATATTTTCCCCAATTAGCTACTGTCGGATTCGAATAGTATTTTCTATATAAATTCTTAACTTGATTTGTAATTTGATTTTCTCGTGCTCTGTTCTTTTTCTTTCCTATACTCACATAGGACTGAATCTCCCCCCGTAAAACCGCTTTAAATGCTTCCCACATAATTTCTGGTTTACAAAGGTAATTTAAATTTTCATTATAGTACCGCTGCCATGAAGTTTTTACAAAATTAACAAATTTCAAATTAGTATATAAATGACGAGGAAAAATAAATCTTGGTACTTTACCCTTTTCTTTATTACCTGAGGGAAATATCAATGAGACAATAACATGGTCTGAGACACGAAAGTCCCCCATTTTACTTTCTAGATCTTGCAGCGCTAATGTTTCCGAAATTAAAAAGAGATCAATTCTAGAGAAGGTGCAGTGTGTTTTGGATTAACATGAGAACGCGACTAGATCAGGATTTTTGTACCGCCATGCATCCACTAATTTTAACTTTGAGCAAAATTGTCTTAAATATTTAGCATTCTTATTATAACGAGAATTGTTTTTTTTCGAAAATCTGTCTAGCTCTGGACACAGAGTTGCATTGAAATCCCCTCCTAGTATCAAATTCTCAGATACCAACGGGAATAACTTTAATTTTATTCCTTCCCAGAAAGCGGTCGAAAACTCATTTGGAGCATATATATTACAGACAATCAATTTTATATTTTTCAATTGTATCTGGAGAAGAATAAACCTGGCTGCTGGGTCTATTTCCACCTTGATTAATTTATAATCTAATTCTTTATGAAAAAGAATAGCGACCCCGCACTTTCTATATAACCCTGATGTGGAGACAACCTCACCCACCCATTTTATTTTTAATTTTGCTGCTTCTTGCTCATTGAGATGTGTCTCCTGTAGGAGAACCATATCAGGTTTATAGCTAGCTAATGTTTTAATGACCAATTTCCGCTTGATGGGGGAGGTAATCCCCCCCACGTTCCAGGAGAGAATTTTAAGTCCTTCACTCATCTAATAAGTACACATATATTACGACCCCGGGGTAGGGCAGGGAGGGACACCCGCCAGGGGTGGAAAGGGAGAAGGGCACAGGGGAGAGAGGGAGAGAAGAGAAAAAAAATATATATATATATATTTAATGTAGGTGGCGGCGGTGTAGTGGGATCAGATTAGGGGTTAATATATATAATGTAGGTGGCGGCGGTGTAGGGGGATCAGATTAGGGGGTAATAAATTTAATATAGGTGGCGGTGGAGTCCGGGAGCGGCGGTTTAGGGGTTAAACACTTTATTTAGTGGCGGCGGGGTCCGGGAGCAGCGGTTTAGGGGTTAATACTAGGATAGGTTTATTGCGGTGTGGGCTATGGCGGTTTAGGGGTTAATAATTAGGCTTATTGCGTTGTGGGGGGTTGTCAGTCTAGGGGTTAATACATTTATTATTAGGAGTGAGAGGGGGGTTGCGGATATAGGGGTATACGTGTCGGGATGATGTTTGGGAGGCGTGTTAGACAGTTAAGGGAGATTTCATATTTTAGTAAGTTTTTGTAGGCGCAGGCAGTTTCTAAAGTGCTGTAAGTCACTTACGCTTATTTCTGGACATAGCTATTTTGTCCGACTTACGGCACTTTAGCAACTGCCGGCGGGGTATATTGGATACCCTGATGTGCGAGTTGAAACTACGGGCGGCGCGAGTTCCCTCGCTTGCACCGAAAACTACGCCGTATATTGGATCACGCCCAGGAGGAGAGACACAGCAAACACTGATCTTACGTGTGATTATGCACAACACTGGAATGGGTGAGCTGTTGGGGCAAATGGAGTTTTGTATTATTTAGTCTGACAGCAATTTTCATATTTTTGCACTGTGTGTAGGAAGTGTTGTATGTTTAAAACTCATGCTAAAATTAGTAAGCTGCAGAGGATACGGAATGCTAAAATATTAAGATTACTGTCAGACTAAATAATGCAAAGATGCAAACAAATTATCTACAGCTGCTAGCTCAGGGCCCCAGTTATTCTTAAAGAGACAATCTAATACAATTTGTAATACATTTTGTTACAGCATGTACTTTTTGTACTATAGATCCTAGGTAGTCCCTGCCAAGGAAAAGTCCTGCTTGTGAGCTGCAAACACAGCAAAACGTAGATGGTGATTTCCAATACAGCATTTTATGTTTGCATTAGTTATCCCTTTAATCAATGAGCCCAATGATTCCTCATCCAAAGGTTATAATGCAAACAAACTTGGAAGCAATGTTTGGATGCCTGTGATCTCTTTAAATTTGCTGTTACTGTATGCTTAAATATATACTTATAGAGTTTTTTATGATTCATTGAAAATACTTTGGGGCCTATTTATTAATGTGCGAGCGGACATGATACGATGTAGCGTATCATGTCCGCCGCACATCGATAAATGCCAACAGCATAAGCTGTCGGCATTTATCATTACACAAGCAGTTCTTGTGAACTGCTTGTGCAATGCCGCCCCCTGCATAGGATTGGGCGGATTGATGTCCATGACCTTAGAGGAGGCGGACAAATTATGGAGCAGCGGTCTTTAGACCGCTGCTTCATAACTACTGTTTCTGGTGACCCTGAAGGCTCACATGGAAACAGGGGCATCAAGCTCCATTCAGATCTTGATAACTCGGCCCCTTTGTCTTATATCCTGGAAATAGTTTGTAAAAATACTTGATGTGTCATCTAATTGTTTACTTTCTTACTTTTTGTTGCATAAGCAAATCTCACTTTCAATAATGTTCAATGGAAAAAAACAAGGTAACGAAAGGCATTCCCTAAGAAGAAGGATAGAAAACAAAACATATACAGTTTTATACACTCCACATGTATCTGCACTCACACTTTTGGTCTGATTAAGGGGTCTCTAGAGCCCAAAACATCACCATGTTTTATTAATATTCAAGAGTTTTGAAGGGGAGGAGGGTATTACATAGCCCCTCTCTCCATTTCTAATTTAATTAGAGGATAGTGTGACCCTTTACTATTCAGTAGCCTCTCTAATTTGCAGGTGCTTACCATATTAATAGTGATCACCTGTCAGGACTAGGCACTAGAAACTTTTAAAGCATGCATCACCTCCAATGAAGTACACAGATGTCAGCAGGTAGCCGTCTTTACAATTTGGTGTCTCATACCCAGTCATTAGTAGTAATGTATACTATTTACTGTTTTGAGGAATACAGTAAGCATCTCTGTCCCTTAACCCCTAGATGCCGTTAGGGGTCCTAACAGTGCTGGGCTGGGCTTTAATGCCGTTAGGATGGCATGGAACCTCCTAACTTTTTGGCATCCTGCACTCTCCTCCTTTTAGTCAACGGAAAATCTGACTGGGGGGCATGCCTAGCATTGTAGGCAGTCCCCCATAATCCGATCCCGGCCTTGAAATCATGCTATTGTATCAACGATCATATGATTTTGTTTTGCAAGCAAGTGTTTACATCAGAACTTTGTTCGATCTCAAACACTTGCCCCTGTCATGAAGGGGTTTAAGATATAGTGTACAACACACACAATACTAATTATATCAAAGAGGGGACCACCTTTGTTCTGTAGAGAGGTGCTATGCTATATAGGTAGCAAGTGATTTGCCATTAGAATGGCATTCACCTATTAGGTGACTTTTAGGAAGTTCTGGGCTCTTATAAAGTGGCAACGCCATAATCATTTTTGAACATCAAAAATGTGTGCCATATTAGATTGTAGGAAAATACGTAAGATCACTGTGATATATAATCGAAAATCAATTTTAATCTTTATTGAACTAAAAAGCCATAGTTTATTTGAAGTTCATTTTATTTACATTTTCTCAAAGTTGTGATAAAATATGCCATTTATTTATCAGCACTGAAAGTATTATGAAACTAACAAACACAAAATTAAAATTACAATCCATTATATTAGAAAACAAATCTGCACTATTTCTATACTTAATATATTAAAAAACTACAATTTTTGTAGCAAAACACTTTCTTGTAAAGAAAGTCCACTACTGCACATTTTGGACTATAAAGAGCTGTCCTAACATCATTTGATGGGAGTACCACCATGTTCTAACACCAGTTTAATATTCTGTGCTTCTTATGGCTCACAGGTGGTGTTAGAAAATGTCATATTCACTGTCTTGTCCCTAATCAACCCAGTGATAGCTGCTTACAAAATGGTCAGCAGGGAAATTATTAATTGCCATTTTCATTTATACAGTCCTACAGTGCTTATTGAGGACACATTTCTTTTGTCTATTCATTATAACCGAATGAGTTCTAAAGTTCAGCAGCATAGTGTCCTTAACAAGACCTTTGTTGTTTTGATTTAAAGCTTTCTATAGTATATATTGTATTGGTTTGAAGAATCTGTTCCTTTACTGGTTTCTTCTGTGCTAAGGCCACTGCCTGGGTCTGAGTGGAGCCAAATGTCTTGTTTTTACACATTTAAATGCTTCCTTTGTATTACAGTACCATTCACTGTCCAACAAACAATCCAATTTTACTATTAGAGCTCTTGTTACTTTCTTTATACTTTTCTAAGAAACTGTAAAATTAAATTTTAAAACCTGGAAATCAGGTTTTGCTTTTATACAAAATGTTGTCTAACAAAAATACTCGATAAGACTCACAGAATATGACACATCTATTTTTTGTAGAATACAGTATTTTAACGTGGGTTTTTTTGCTTGAAAAAAAATAGCCTTATGTGTCAAAAATACTGTAATTGCATGTAGTGAATTACATAACAAAAGTGGTTCTTCATTAGATTGCATATGTTAATGAATTAATACATTAGTTAATAGCATCTTGCTTAATTAATGCAACATTAATAAATGTGGTACATTTTAGAGTGTACAACAGTGTCAATATAAACTCTTCATTATTGGTCATATTATCAAATTTGTTTTGTTCTCTTGGCATTCTTTTTTAAGAGTCAGATCAGGAGCAGCAATGGATTACTAGGAGTTAACTGAACGCATCTGGTGAACCAATGAAAAGAGGCATATGAGTGCAGCCACCAATCATCATCTAGCTCCCATTGCTGCTCTCGAGCCTACCTAGCTATGCTCTTCTACTAAGGATACCAAGAGAACAAAGCACATTTGATAACAGTAGTAAATTGAAATGCTGTCTAAATCTTGAAAGATTAATTTTGACTCATGTCCCTTTTTTAACACTTTAAAGGGACATGAAACATGAATCATTTTACTTTCATGATTCAGATAGAGCATGGAATTATAAACAGCTTTCTAATTTATTTCTATTACATGGTTCAACAATGAAAATGATTCTGACTTGAAAATACTTCTAATTGATTTCAGTGTGCGAAAAATGAATGACATTTAAATCTCTCAGTTAGCTTTCAATTCCGAGATACAGCCCATTTATGATGTAGGTGTATGGCTATAGAGTAAAGGCTGTGGCTAACCTAGCGGTCTAGTAATGAGCCTGGCAAACCTGAGTTCAGGAATGATGAGTTACTGTAGCCCTTGTTCTGTTTATTGTCTGTGTATAGTTGAATGAAGTGAAGTTTGGAGTGTTGTTCCTTTCAATGTTTTTGGTTTTGTGGTTATGCTTTACATTAAAAGCCAGGATGCCACGTAAATGTGTTCACAAAGAACTTTGTAAAGGGGATGAACAAAGATGGAGAAATACCTGAAAGGAAAATTTCCACTGCTGAGTGAGGCTAAAGTTAAGAATGAAAGAACAACTTTTGTTAGTTGGCAATTTTGTGAGCCTATTATGGATGAAAACTTCAGGCAAGTCATCAAGGGTAATGAGAAAGCTGCTTGGGAAACTTTTAAAGGTGTTGTGCTTCTTAGGTAAACAAAGAGCTTGAAACTATGTTGAGCTTGCGAACAACCTTCTAGGAAAGTATCAGCAATTAGACTGCAACATTTCACTCAAAATCTGGACTTCTTCCCTGACAACTGTGGTGCAGTGAGTGATAGACACTGTGAGCGGTTCCACCAAGACATTTCAGCAATGGTACAAAGATATCAGGGTAGGTGGAACACTTCTATGCTTTCTGATTGCTGTTAGACAGTGACAAGAGAAGCCTCAGAAGAGGAGTACAAGCGCCAAGCAAAGAGAAGGTGCTCTTGTGACTAGGTCACTATTTCAGATAGCACTTTCAATTGCTGTATGTTTTTCGTTTTGTGTTTTTATTTGTAATTGATTGATTGAATGAATACAACTTTAATTTATGTTGAATCAAGAAAATATCAGATTGTTGTAATATTGTTTTTTTCACTATGACTATATTACTGAAGCTCAAGTAGTGTATATCAAAAACTAGTGGTAATAAAAAAAAGTCATATTTATTTTTCCTTAATCAAAATGAGTAAAGTATGAGTAAAGTATTTTTAGTAAGGTAACATATAATTATTTTTTATAGTGGTATCAAATTTTCTTCGTTCTCTTGGTATCTTTTGTTGAAAAGCAGGGACATAAATGCAGGACCCTGTACATGTCTGGAGCACTATATGGCAGCAGTTTAGCAAGAATGTTATTCATTTGAAAGAAGCAGATCTGTTTTCTGCTATATAGTGCTCCAGACATCTACCTAGGTATAATTTCAACAAAAAACATGGGAACGAAGCAAATTTGATAATAGAAGTAAATTGGAAACTATATTAAAATTGTATGATCTGTCTGAATCATATTTCTTTAATGTTTTTGATTGACTTAATTACCATTTTGTTAATGAACTGTTTAATCCCAGCGTGTTATGGACATTATACTGTACATCAATATATGAAGCTATGTTTACCAACCAAGTAAAGCTGCTCTTCTATAAGTTTAAACAATGTTTCATTTGTGATCATCATGTGTCAATTTGCCAGTGGCTTACTGAGGATTGCTTTCATGTATCATGAGGAATAAATGTCCTGATATGTTAATGTGCTTTTGTTTGCATCTGCTATGGGAAATACAGATGCTTACAGACTCAATTAGCGGGGCTCTTTCTTGACTGTAAAAAAATGTCCCTGATGTAGTTATCTGTACACATGTATATTTTAATACACCCTTTATTACTTTTTAGTTTGAGGAATATGTAGGTTTTCTTGCTGTAGCATAAAACTCATAACTATAGTGCTAAAAAGTACACTAACACCCATAAACTACCTATTAACCCCAAAACTGAGGCCCTCCCACATTGCAAACACTATAATAAACATATGAACCCCTAAACCGCCGTACTCCCGCCTCGCAAACACTAGTTAAATATTATTAACCCCTAATCTGTCGCCCCAACGTCGCCGCCACTATATTAAATTTATTAACCCCTAAATCTAAGTCTAACCCTAACCCTAACACCGCCTAACTTAAATATAATTTAAATAAATCTAAATAAAACCTACTATTATCACCTAAATTATTCCTATTTAAAACTAAATACTTACCTATAAAATAAACCCTAAACTAGCTACAATATAACTAATAGTTACATTGTAGCTAGCTTAGGGTTTATTTTTATTTTACTGGCAAGTTTTTATTTATTTTAACTAGGTAGAATATTTACTAAATAGTTATTAACTATTTAATAACTACCTAGCTAAAATAAATACAAATTTACCTGTAAAATAAAAGCTAACCTAAGTTACACTAACACCTAACACTACACTACAAATAAATAAATTACCTAAATTAAGTACGATTAAATAAATTAAAAACCCAGTAAAACCCACCACCCACACAACCAACCCCCAAATAAAAGCCTAACTAAAAAAACCTTAGCTCCCCATTGCCCTGAAAAGGGCATTTGCATGGGCATTGCCCTTTAAAGGGCATTTAACTCTATTGCTGCCCAAAGCCCTAACCTAAAAATAAAACCCACCCAATACACCCTTAAAAAATCCTAACACTAACCCCCGAAGATTCACTTACCGGGAGAAGTCTTCATCCAAGAGGCAAGATGTCCTCAACGAAGCCGTCAGAAGTGGTCCTCCAGACGGGCAGAAGTGGTCCTCCAGACGGGCAGAAGTCTTCATCCACACGGTATCTTCTATCTTTATCCTTCGACGCAGAGCGACTCCATCTGGCGCGGAGCATCCTCTTCTTCTGATTGACTAACGACGAATGAAGGTTTCTTTAAATGACGTCATCCAAGATGGCATCCCTTAGATTCCAATTGACTGATAGAATTCTATCAGCCAATCAGAATTAAGGTTGAAAAAATCCTATTGGCTGATTGGATCAGCCAATAGGATGGAAGTTCAATCCTATTGGCTGATCCAATCAGCCAATAGGATTGAGCTCACATTCTATTGGCTGTTCCAATCAGCCAATGGAATGCAAGCTCAATCCTATTGGCTGATACAATCAGCCAATAGGATTTTTTCAACCTTAATTCCGATTGGCTGATAGAATTCTATCAACCAATCGAAATCTAAGGGACGCCATCTTGGATGACGTAATTTAAAGGAACCTTCATTCGTCGTTAGTCCGTTGGAAGAAGAGGATGCTCTGCGCCGGATGTCTTGAAGATGGACTCGCTCCGTGCCGGATGGATGAAGATAGAAGATGCCGTCTGGATGAAGACTTCTGCCCGTCTGGAGGACCATTTTTGCCGGCTTCATTGAGGACATCATGCCGCTTGGATGAAGACTTCTCCCGGTAAGTGAATCTTCGGGGAGTTAGTGTTAGGATTTTTTAAGGGTGTATTGGGTGGGTTTTATTTTTTGGTTAGGGCTTTGGGCAGCAATAGCTAAATGCCATTTTTTTTTTTAAATATATTTTTATTCAGATATAAGTTAGTTAACATACAGAATTTTTTGTCCAGTTACAATAACAGTGAATATATATAATATAGGTACAGAAGGTTGATATAGTATATGATAAGCCATACAATAAATAGGTCGACCCATTGGTGTATATGTCTGTAGTGGTTATTTTTAAGAGAATAGAGAGAATATTCAAGGGAAAATACCTAGCAACCTTCCATCTATATATAAGGATCTACCCCTATGTATCAGGGTAGGGACAAGGATTTTCAATTATAGGCATGTCATAGGTGAGTCTGCAGTTCAACCAATGAAAAAGTAAATGGACCGAGCTTGAAAAGATCTCTTTTTTTTTTTTTTTGGTAAAGGCTTAATTTAGTATGTTATAGTAAATAAAATAGATAAGGAGTTAGGGGGATATCGGCAGTCCAAAGCTGCCTGAAAGTTAAAAGGGAGGGGGGGCGTGGCCAGGATTAGTTTGCTGAGGTTTATGGACAGGTAAGATTCCCTTGAAATTCTTATATAGTCCATGAGATATATTATTTGAAGGACTAACTCACATGAGAATAGCATAACAATAGCAGCTATGGGTTTTAGGGAGAGCATACTACCACAGACTATTGGGAAGGATCTGAGACTCATTTGTCAGTACTTTGCTACAAAAGTCATTGTCTAGAAGATGTTAATAATTAGCACATTTATGAAGTGTGGGCGACATATAGTGCGGTAGCTCTATTTGCTATTTCTTAGTAGGCATATATGACAATGACCTTAAATCCATAAGCAAGTAGACGTGATTAGTTTGTGCGGTCAACAAATAACCATCTGTACCCATTCAGACAGGGTTTATTGATCTATATAAGTGGTGTTAGGTTGTGTTTAGTATCAGCATCTAAGCATAGCGATATAGTCAGCGTATGCAATATACGACTTGTTTGTGACCTTAGTTGTGACTTAGCTGCCAATGAAATGGGTAGACATGTTGCTATATGGTTTTCTAACCTGGGGAGTCACAGTATGTGGCAATCCTAAATTAAGCCTACAGCTTAGAGGAATCTAAGCCCTCATAGATAATAATTAGACACGGTACTCTGGAAAATCACAATTGAAAAAGAAATATTTTTCGTGCTGTGCATCAGTAGGTCTCTAGTTAGGTAGGGTCAATGCTACATGTAAAAGTTCTATCTCAATGGCAGCGTAAATATCCACTACGCTATTTCAACCTGCCTGAGAGTCGTATATAAGACCTGGGGATGAGTATGTAATGATGACCTGTTTTTAAGTTTGTGACCGATATAAATCATGGCCTTAAGAAAAAGAAGAATATCTCCCCCATCTTAGGTCTCGATTGATAGCTAGTGGGGTTAAGTCAGGGGGAGTATAAAGTAATGATATATCAGTTAGGTTGTGTTAGAAACTAAAGAAGCGCATGTGCTAATGTATCTAAGTTTAAGGGTTGTGTGAACAGTATTGAGTATATCATCAGACAAATAAAATATCCTTAAGAAGTACAGTACTGGTGCAAGTCCTGTGGTTTTGTGGAACTAAACATCCCTTATGTTTAAAATTTAAAGGAGTAGGTGTTAAGAGTAAAGGGGCATTGACATTGAGCTACACCAGGACTGTCTGAAAACAATACATATCATAAGCAAATAGATACTGAACAAAATCCTAGGTATGAGCTTTTAAGGGGTATGAGTTAGAGCCCTGAGTAAAGAGAATACATGTATGGCATAAACTATGACATCAAGTAAGTCACAATAAAATAAAGAAGTAAATACACTGATAAATCTTAACTATTAAGAATCGGGAGGAACACTAAATATAACATCAGAAAAACTTAACTGCAACATTAGGAACAGTGCCAGTTTGAGACCATATATATATATATATATATATATATATATATATAGGGCTATATAGTCCATGTCTCTCAAGTCAAAAAAGCAGCTGCTTGAAACAGGAAGTAACGTTGTAAGGGTTGTAGATACAATTTCTGCCGTTCCTTGCTGCCTATTAGAAACTTAATAATTTAGCCAATACCGGTTCTCCTCAAGCACTTGCCACAATGATCGAAGTAAAGTTCTCCCGAGAACCAGTTAGTCGCAAGGTGTGTAGACCTCAATCTGTTCTCTATGAGAGAGAGTAGAGCTTGTAATCCTGTGACCTACACCCTTCGTGAGGTCCTCCATTTGTCTAAGCTTAGTTGCGTACTTCGATGGGGCCACAAGGGCTGGTAATGAGCCGGTAGTTCCATGCGGAGCACAGGCAGACAGGTCGCAGTATGAGGATATTGTTGCGGGTGTTTCGGCTGTAAGCCCCGCTCCGAACGGCCGCTTCAGAGCGAGGTCCTGGGCAACCGCAGCGGTGTCCGGGGTAGAGGCGGGATAGCTCTGCAGGATAGTAAGGACGCCACCCTGAGAGTCTTTGTAGGTAGGCTGCAACGCCATTTTGGGTAAATCTGCTGCGAGGTAAGTGCACAGAAGGGTCTCCTGTGGGCAGGTAACCACGTAAGGCAGATTCTCAGGAACGCACTCTGCGATGGTTGTGGTATCCTCCTGGCCTGGGGATATGCAGTGTAGGAGCAAGCTGAAGTGGGTATCCATCTGGATCTCAAGTGCAGCTAGTGCGTACAGGATCTCACTATCCATCTTCGTTAGTTGCAGGATATATAGCTATCACTCACTTCAGTGGAATAAAAGCACTCAACCCAGATAACCTAAAGAAAAGTTGCAATCGGGAAAGGAGGCCTCAGTCTACTTTCAAAGTTAGGTAAATCCGCTCCTGGTGGGTCCAAATAGATGAGCTTGACATCTTTAGAATCGGCTAATAATTTAGCAGCCAGATGAGGTATTTTCAAGGTTGGATGTCTAGGTTTTCCAAGGAAATTCCATAAATTAGTATGAGGACACCAGGAGCTTCATATTTTGCGTCTTAACATGGCCAAGCCTTAGTCACGCCCCCAGCTAAATGCCCTTTTAAGAGCAATGCCCATCCAAATGCCCTTTTCAGGGCAATGGGGAGCTTAGGTTTCTTTAGTTAGGCTTTTATTTGGGGGGTTGGTTGTGTGGGTGGTGGGTTTTACTATTGGGGGGGGTGTTTGTATTTATTTTTCAGGTAAAAGAGCTGATTTCTTTGGGGCAATGCCCCGCAAAAGGCCTTTTACAAAAGGCCTGACAGTTTAGTTTAGGCTAGGGTTTTTTTTTATTTTGGGTGGGCTTTTTTATTTTGATAGGGCTATTAGATTAGGTGTAATTAGTTTAAAGATCTTGTCATTTGTTTTTTATTTTCTGTAAATTAGTGTTTGTTTGTTTTTTGTAATTTAGCTAATTTTATTAAATTTATTTAATTGTATTTAATTTAGGTAATTTATTTAATTGTAGGGTTAGGTTAGGTGTTAGTGTAACTTAGGTTAGGTTTTATTTTACAGGTAAATTTGTATTTATTTTAGCTAGGTAGTTATTAAATAGTTAATAACGATTTAATAACTATTCTACCTAGTTAAAATAAATACAAATTTGCCTGTAAAATAAAAATAAACCCTAAGGTAGCTACAATGTAACTATTAGTTATATTGTAGCTAGCTTAGGGTTTATTTTATAGGTAAGTATTTAGTTTTAAATAGGAATAATTTAGCTGATAATAGTAATTTTTATTTAGATTTATTTAAATTATATTTAAGCTAGGGGGTGTTAGGGTTAGACTTAGATTTAGGGGTTAATACATTTAATATAGTGGAGGCGGCGCTGGGGGCGGCAGATTAGGGGTTAATAAATGTAGGTAAGTGGTGGCGATGTTAGGAACAACAGATTAGGGGTTAATAATATTTAACTAGTGTTTGCGAGGCAAGAGTGCGGCGTATTATATTTATATTTTCTAATATATTTTGACATCAGAATTGATGAGCAATATAGGCCTATAGCTCTGACATAATTGTGGATCCTTTCCAGGTTTTAGAATTGCAAATATTTCGGCTTCTAGGAATTTGCTACGGGTATTGCCCGCTTTAGTCCATTCATTAAAGGTGTTTAGTAACAGTGGGTAAATAATTTCTGCAAAGGTTTTATAGAATTGACCCGTAAAACCGTCTGGCCCTGGGGCTTTGCTTGTTTTAATTTGTCTAATCCCTATTTTGAGTTTATCTGGGGTAATAGGGGAACAAATCTGTTCTATCTGATCTTCTTCTAAAGTTGGGAAATGTCACAAACTAAGATATGCATGAATGGAAGAGGCATCTACATTGTGTCCATTAAGGTTATACAGGGCAGAGTAATAGGAGCGGAAGGAATCTATATCTGCTGGGGCTGTCGCAAGACCCTCACTGATCTTAATGGAGGCAATGCGCCGTTGGGCTTGTCTGTTCCTAAGTTTGACTGCCAACAACACATTAGCCTTGTTACTATGGGAGTAGTACATTTGTCTAAATTTACTCAGCATGTTTTGGGTCTTAACTAATTCTAGGCGTTTAATTTCTGAACAAATCGTCTCCAGCTGAGATGCCCCTGCACTAGTGGGATTTGTTTTTTGTATAGCCGAAACAGATCTAAATAGGCAAGTTAGTTCGGCCAGCGTCTTGCCAGCTTTTATACGCACTAGCACAGATTGTTTTAAACACAACCCTCTAACAAAAGCCTTAAAAGAAGCCCATACGTATTGTATAGAAGTATGGCCTGTATCGTTAAAGGTTATAAATTCTTTGATCTGATTCTTACATTTTTTTTAGACATAGGGGGATCTTAATAAACCAGTCATCATATTTCCATTTCAGATTTGTTTTAGTGCTGGGTGGGTTAAAGGAGGCCAAAACAGGATCATGATCGGACCAGGCTGTTAGTGCTATAGAGGATTTGTGCACAGTATTTAGGGTCCATGGGTCTGTGAAAAGATAGTCAAGTCTAGAAAACATCTTATGTGGGTTAAAGTAAAATGTATAGTCCCTATCTACTAAATGAAGGGCTCTCCAAATATCATAAAGCCTGTATTGCGGCATAAGTGACCTAAATGCAAAGGCCAGGGAACTGGTGGAGTGGTCGTGGGTATATACTCTTTAATCCCTTTTTTATCGGTGGAGGGATCCCATACTGGATTGAAATCCCCTCCTAATATCAATGTACCTTGCTTAACCTTAGCCACTAATATTAGAACCTTCTTCAAGAACGGGATCTGGTGAGTGTTTGGCGCATAGATATTTGCCAGAGTGTAGATGCTATTGTTGAGCTTGCATACCACTATAATATATCTGGCCTCAGGATCTTGCTCCACATGTATTGTCCCCACAACTACACTATCATTAATGGCCACTCCTCGAGCTTTGGAACTGTAAGAGAATTTATATATTGTGGAGAAGTTTTTAAATTAAAATCTTGAATCTACCGCCTTATGTGTCTCCTGAATAAATGCAACATTAATTTTAGTTCGCCTAAGGTTATTTAATAGAAGACTTCTCTTGGTTGGAGAATTTAAGCCTTGGGCATTGTGAGTCAGCAATGGGAGATCCATGTTTGTAGTAATAATAGAAATATATATATATACCAGGAAGGGAAAAAAGAGGGGGCAACACTAGAAAGGAAGGGACAGAGGTTGATCAGATGAATAAGTTGTATTAGTACCAGGAGAAACTACGAGTCCACTTCAGTAATAGACAGAATATTGTGCCAATGTGCTTAATTCAATCTGATGTAAGCAAAATCAGTGGGTAAACACCGCTTGGTAATATTTATGTTGTGTTTGAACTAAGTTGTACTGTTAATTAATTAATTATATAGATAAATGAGGAAGGGGGGTCAGTGTTGTAAGTATCGGAAAAAGAGTCAGAAGCAATGTATTCAACTATCGATAGTAGATGTTTGCAAAGAGCAATATTTGTGCAGAGGAATAATAGGGTAAAGTTACAATTATATTTTAGGTTTATGAGGTATATATGGGGATAAGCAGAGTAGGGATACCATCCCCCAAGGCTTATATATGCTAAAAGATATATTGTGAAGCTTTAACTCAAGAAAGTCTAGTATCTTAATAACGGTAAACTGCCATGTTCCTAGTTAAAACGAAAACATAGGATAACCTGAAGGCAAACCACACCATAGGTCTACCCTACCAGTCAAACCTGTAAATAAATGTCAATACAGAAAATATTTATGTAGATTGAAATAAACACAGGAGGAAAATTACCTCATGAACACATTAATACATCTCTGTATTGTAGATATTTGTAAGCTTTTGTTGGTGAGCGATTAAACATAAAGTAGCTACTGATGCTATGCATGCTGAGAAAAGCCAGGGTGAGGGCTCTAGAGGCAAACCACACCATAATTTTACCCAATAGATATAGTTGGAGAACTTCCTCATTCACTCATCAATATGACACTATGCTGTTATAAGTATCTTAAAGCTTTTGTTGGTAGGCTAATAAAGATAAAGTAGCCACTATGGGGCATATGTATCAAGCTCCGTATGGAGCTTGATGCCCCGTGTTTCTGGCGAGTCATCAGACTCACCAGAAACAGCAGTTATGAAGCAGCGGTCACAAAGACCGCTGCTCCATAACCCTGTCCACCTGCTCTGAGCAGGCGGACAAACATCGCCGCCAATCAACCTGATCTAGTACGATCGGGTTGATTGACACCCCCCTGCTGGGGGCCGCGAGTCAGCAGGGGGCGGCATTGCACCAGCAGCTCTTGTGAGCTGCTGGTGCAATGCTGAATACGGCGAGCGTATTGCTCGCCGTATTCAGCGAAGTCTGGCGGACCTGATCCGCACTGGCGGATCAGGTCCGCCAGACTTTCATAACTTGAGGCCAATGGCTATACATTTAAATGGTAATACAAAAACCTTAATGTAGATAGAAATAAACGCATGAAGAAACCCTCCCAGTAAACTTATTAATACATCGATTCACCCTAACGGTCAAATCTGTAAATAAATGACATTGCAAAAATCTTAGTATAAATAGAAGTAAACATAGGAGGAAAATTTTCTTATAAACCGATTAATACAGCTCTACACTGTTATAGGTATCCTTGAGCTTTTGTTGGTGCGTTAATAAGCATAAAGTAGCTGTTGCTTCTATGCATTCTAAGGAAGGCAAGAGTGAGGCCTCTAAAATGTTATTCCCCCTGCATCTCAACACAATCTCTTCCAGGGTCGAAGAAGCAGTAGTATAACCATATCAATAAGTAGATTAGTAAGACAATGTCTCATTATTTCCCTAAGTTCAGTATATCAGGTGATATCACAGGTCTGCCTCGCAAGGCACATCCCTGCCATGGTGTCCGGCTCATCTCCAGATCTCATATCTAGGCCCATACATGGCAGAGTAAAAGAATAAAGAAAAAGGATACTGTTATCTGGGTGTCTGTCGTGAACGATATTTTATTCTAGGGCCATCCGCTGGACGGCCAGATGAAGGTCTCCACTCCGGAGCTGCAGCACTCAGTATTTTCAATTTAGAGCGGTCTTGAGCCGTAATAGATGACGTTTGCATGAGGTCCAGTTTTTCTAATAGTTCCAGACCCTGTTTGAGGGAAGATTCCATGAAGGATTGTCCATTATATTGAAAAAACAATCTTACCGGGAATCGCCATCTGTATTTTACAGCCTGGGACCTCATTGAGTTATAGGATGAAAGTATCTCCTTTTCGATAATGTATGAGAGGATAAGTCTGGGAACAGCTGGATTGCTTGGTATAGATCCAGCAGAGATTTATTTAAGAATGCAGCTTTCAGTATCTTTTCCTTTAATGTATAATAGTGGAGACATGATGACATCCCTTGGCTGCTCAGTGTTAGCATTCCATGGACGTAGGGCCCTATGGGCTCTGTCTATCATCAAGTCCTGATCCTGGATGGTACCCAAAAGGACTTTAAAGAGAGCTATAAGAAATTCTGGTAGTTCAGCAGATGCAACAGTTTCTGGTATGCCTTGGATACGGATGTTATATCTCCTTGAGCGATCCTCAAGGTCAGCTAGTTTTGTCTCCAGATCAGATATTTGTTCTGCCAAATTTTGTGAATACGAGAGTTGGTTGGTGTGATCTGTGGCCAAATCCTTGTGTTTTCTCTCTAGCGTGTCTGTTCTCTCTCCTAGGGTGGCAATGTCCCTTTTGAGATCTGCTATAGACGTTTTAATGTCTTGCTTTAGAGAGGTATAATGGGAATCCATCTTGGCAGAGAGGGAGTTAATTAGTTCAATGACTGAAATATCATCATTCTTATGCCCAGTATCCTACAGGCTAGTGGATCCGGTCAGTCTATGAGGTGTGGGAGAATCTCTAGAGTCATCATAATCATCTGAGAAATCCCTATCCATTTGTAGTTTACTGTTAAAGTGATCTACAACTGTTCTCTTAGGCCCCTCTTGATGCTTTAGTTTTTTCCTCTGAGAGTGTGCCATTTATATATCTCAATAATCAATAATCCTTGTATGTATCTTGATGAAACAGACCTTGTAGTCAGTTAAATGAGACTAGATCAGATCCTCAGCCAACAACTTCAGGCTAATTGAAAAACCAGGGGGGACTCCCCTACTCCATGCGTGAGTTTACCACATCATTATTGGAATGTTAACCTTGTTATTGTTAGATCGGTGCTAGTAAGCCACCACAGTTCTTTTGATATTTCTGCTGACCCACTCTCCATGGGCAGTGTCTTCTATCAATTAAGTGGGGAAAGGGTTCTTGGGATATGACCCACCTGCAGGCGCAGACGGGAAATGGAGGAGAGTGGGACCAGTGGGTATCTCAGTGGAGACCTGTCAAATCTGTATGGATTATATGATTTAGTGCAGTTACCCTTGAACCTCAGTGCGAGCTTGTGTGATCTCTTGGACTTCTCTGCTGTTCTAAGAAAGCCTTTATAGTCCCGTTTCCCAAGTGGCCTATTGGCGGGTATGCTATAAGTATGGAAGTTGAAGGTGTATCATTATCTTGGGTAGGACTTATTTATGGGGCCTCAATCGGCCTTATGACGGTGGAATAGAATGTTTGGCTTACTGGAGACAGCACAGCATCTGCCTGTATGGAGTTGTAGTATGCTATATTAAGGGCCTAAGTTAGTATAGTCAATTTGCAGTTCAGCTTTATTTTGGTTGTTTTTTCCTTAGCGTTAATGCAGGCTTAGCCCCCTCTAGAATCATATGCCTCAATCTTGGTGTGGAACTTAGAGCTGAGCAGTATGGGGCTCTGTCATTAGAAAGAGTGGGCCTATGTAATTATAACAGGCAGTACTGTGCTATAGGTGATAGAGCTCACTTTGAGTTCAGAGAGGCTACAGAGGTGAGGCAAATTATATAAGCTGTTTAGGGCCCTCAAAGTCAACCGTAAGTTGATTATAGCAGGAGTGTACAATTGGCCTAGTCAAAGTTTAGCACTGTTCAGGTAGGTGGTATAGTCCCTCTGGGATGGGTACAATAACTGTTTTTCAGCTGTTTCAAGGCTAGGTTGCTATTGACCCATTATGGAGCCTGTTAATTATTAGTGCGTTTGTGTGTTTTAGATGGCGGATTTTCGTGCCACTTCAGTTCTGTCTAGATATGTCTCACTTGTGTCCCACAGGCTAAACTACTGATAATAGCCTTTTATTTAGCCCACTTTTTCGCTGAAGGACCCTTATTATATGGAAATGTGTTACTCAGCATCTATCTGGCCGACCTGGGGGGCTTAGCAAGTGTCTGATAGGTAGGTATTCTGTGTCTGGGTCTGAGTGTAGCGGCCCGTTCCTTACATACCCGGCTCTAGCAGGACTTCCCTGGACACTTATCTGTACTACCTCTGGAGTGGAGCCCCGACTCTCCGGAGTGTCTTCTAATCCTGGGAGCTGATGCCATGTCAGCAAAGTGGGGTCCATATCGTCACTATCACAGCTTCTCTTGCATCCCCAATCTGCGATCATAGATGGACTTCACCTGTTAAATGTGACTATTCAGCCAGCACACAATGTTTGCACAGTCTGAGATAGGATTTACAGTCAAATAGGTTAAAAATCTTAGCTTTAGGTGTTAAAGTGCTCAGAGCTCCGTGCACTTGCAACCTTTCTCTTTAGCGGTTAACTCCACCCCCCAAGTGTAGTTTTTTTAAACTATGTGCTTAAACATTATACTCCCAAGACACCCACCATTTGAAAGAGAAGGTAATTTCCTTTCAAACAGTGGGTCTTCTAGGACTTAAGGGAGTAGAGATTGAGGTATTTAAATATTTACCCCACATCCAGTTCCCTTAAGTCCTGTGCAGCTGCTTGGCACTTCTAGGTTCATGGGGTTTGGCCAGGACACTTAGTGGGGTAAGTGCTGAGGTGGGCAGCTATGAGCTTAGAGAGCTGTCCTTCTAGGACTGTGTCTTCTAGGACTTAAGGGAGTAGAGATCGAGGTATTTAAATATTTACCCCACATCCAGTTCCCTTAAGTCCTGTGCAGCTGCTTGGCGCTTCCAGGGTCATGGGGTTTGGCCAGGACACTTAGTGGGGTAAGTGCTGAGGTGGGCAGCTATGAGCTTAGAGATCTGCCCCCCCTAGGATAATGACACATGGCTATCTGTACTTTATTTCAGTGGGAGTGGGCTCCTGCCTTTGCTCTATAGGCTGGGCTTTGTTGTCTAGCAGCATACCTTTAAATTTTTAGTAGCTATTTCACTAAGTGTATAGATATAGTAGTTCTGTTATAATTCAAGTTAGTATTTATTTTATTGCAGTGGGAGATTGAATTGGGCTCCTGCTTTAGCTCTGTAGGCTTTTTTTTTTGTCATTCTTTTTCATAACTTTTAATTTAGTTATGACTTCTCTTATATATGTTTTAGGCTGTAGGCTTTTTCCCCCGCTTTTTTTGCTTAGCAGCATACCTTTCAATGTTTGTATACAGTAATTATACTTACTGATAATAAGTGGGATTTTGCCTTGCCCCGCTTTTGGGGAAGGTGTTTATCCCAATATTTCAAATTCCACACCTAAGCACAGTATTCAATCTCATAAATTCCCTTTTTATGTATCAGGATGCTATTTTGTAAACATTGTCACAATAGCGCTATGTTCTAAAGCACTGGTTTTCAAACCTGTCCTCAGGCCTACCCAACAGTCCAAGTTTTCTGGATTACTTTGGATGAGATCAGGTAAAATAGCCATGTTTACTAATCAGCTGATTGTTTCACCTGTGCTCTAGTTCAGGGGTCGCCAACCTTTCGGACCTCAGGGACCACTAAACTCACAATTTTGATTCCCGTGGACCACTAACATGATTTTAAAAAATAAAAGTACAAACCTCTATAATGTGTGTGTGTGTATATTTATATATATACCGTATACTGTATATATATATATATATATATAGATACACATACATAACTTGTATAATGATAGCTAAGTTTACATTATGTATATATTTACACATTTTTAAGAATTATTTTTTAGAATTAACTAACTGAATGATAGAACTGAGAGAATACTTCCAAAATGACAGATGAAAGGTAAGTGCCAACTTTTGAACTGGAAGCAGAGAGGCAGAAAGTGGGAAAAAATAATTATGTTTAACCCCTTAACGACTGAGGACGTGCAGGGTACGTCCTAAAAAAAAAGGCAGTTAACGCCTGAGGACGTACCCTGCACGTCCTGGGTGTGGAAAGCAGCTGGAAGCGATCCTGCTCACTTCCAGCTGCTTTCCGGTTATTGCAGTGATGCCTCGATATGGAGGCATCCTGCAATAACCTTTTTAAGCCATCCGGTGCAGAGAGAGCCACTCTGTGGCCCTCTCTGCACCGGAGATCGGTGGCTTACTGCGTTGGTGGGTGGGAGCCGGACCGGGAGGCGGGTGGCGGCCATCGATGGCCCTGGTGATGTGAAGGGGGGCGGGATCGTGGGCGGGGGTGGCTGGGGGCGCGCACAGGCGCACGCGCTTGCACGGGAGCGTGGGGGCGGGCGCGTGCACAGGGAGGGAGCGGGTGGGAACCGCTACACTACAGAAAATGATGTAATAAAAAATGTTAAAAAAAAAATGTCTAAAATGTTAAAAAAAAAACGATCAGCAAGGTGGTGGGGGTTTGTCTGTGTGTGTGTGTGGGGGGGGAAGCTACACTACAGAAAAAAAAAGCAAAAAAAAAAAAGCACTTTTTATTGCAAACTGGGTACTGGCAGACAGCTGCCAGTACACAAGATGGCCCCCAATAAGGGAGTTTTTTTAAAAAAAAAAAACCTTTTATTTTAGTACTGGCAGACTTTCTGCCAGTACTTAAGATGGCGGGGACAATTGTGGGGTGGGGGAGGGAAGGGAGCTGTTTGGGAGGGATCAGGGGGTGGGATGTGTCAGATGGGAGGCTGATCTCTACACTAAAGCTAAAATTAACCCTGCAAGCTCCCTACAAACTCCCTAATTAACCCCTTCACTGCTAGCCATAATACACGTGTGAGGCGCAGCAGGATTTAGCGGCCTTCTAATTACCAGAAACAACGCCAAAGTCATATATGTCTGCTATTTCTGAACAAAGGGGATCCCAGACAAGCATTTACAACCATTTGTGCCATAATTGCACAAGCTGTTTGTAAATGATTTCAGTGAGAAACCTATAATTGTGATACGTTTTTTTTAATTTGATCGCATTTGGCGGTGAAATGGTGGCATGAAATATACCAAAATGTGCCTAGATCAATACTTGGGGTTGTCTACTACACTACACTAAAGCTAAAATTAACCCTACAAGCTCCCTAAAAGCTCCCTAATTAACCCCTTAACTGCTGGGCATAATACACTTGTGGTGCGCAGTGGCATTTAACGGCCTTCTAATTACCAAAAAGCAACGCCAAAGCCATATATGTCTGCTATTTCTGAACAAAGGGTATCCCAGAGAAGAATTTACAACCATTTATGCCATAATTGCACAAGTTGTTTGTAAATAATTTCAGTGAGAAACCGAAAGTTTGTGAAAAAATTTGTGAAAAAGTGAACGATTTTTTGTATTTGATCGCATTTGGCGGTGAAATGGTGGTATGAAATATACCAAAATTGGCCTAGATCAATACTTTGGGATGTCTACTAAAAATAAATATATACATGTCAAGGGATATTCAGGGATTCCTGAAAGATATTAGTGTTCTAATGTAACTAGCGCTAATTTTGGAAAAAAATGGTTTGGAAATAGCAAAGTGCTACTTGTATTTATGGCCCTATAACTTGCAAAAAAAGCAAAGAACATGTAAACATTGGGTATTTCTAAACTCAGGACAAAATTTAGAAACTATTTAGCATGGGTGTTTTTTGGTGGTTTTAGATATGTAACAGATTTTGGGGGTCAAAGTTAGAAAAAGTGTGTTTTTTTTTCATTTTTCCTCATATTTTATCATTTTTTTATAGTAAATTATAAGATATGATGAAAATAATGGTATCTTTAGAAAGTCCATTTAATGGCGAGAAAAACGGTATATAATATGTGTGGGTACAGTAAATGAGTAAGAAGAAAATTACAGTTAAACACAAACACCGCAAAAATGTAAAAATAGCCTTGGTCCCAAAAGGACAGAAAATGGAAAAGTACTGTGGTCATTAAGGGGTTAAAAGGACCACAAGACGTCCAAGTTACCTCCCCAGTTAGGAATTATTCAAAACTACTTATGATCATGGACAGACATTGGAGTCATAAATTAAGTTTATATCAGAAAGCTCTCAATATGGATATGAGCTATTACTATAATACTGGTGGGATATGGCTGATCTGCTGGATGGCAATTACTGGAATTCAGGTGGAATTGCTTTGTGAATAGGAAAATTATTAGAATAAAAAATAATTAAAATTTAATAAAAAAAGAAAAAAAAGAAGATAGAGGGGAGGAAGACAAACAGTGATGTCCATCTGAAGGAATTAGGAAAACTACTACAAAGAGACAGGTAAAGGGAAGAAAATATATTAAATATGAGAGATTTTTTATTTTATGATTTTCTTTTTTTATATACTTTAATTCCACTATTTCAAGCCAATACTATACCAACCTCTGCTGGCTTTAGAATGAAAGCATCTCCCTCTGAGCAGCGTGCCAGGCAGGAGGAGTTAAAAAACATAATTTATGCTTACCTGATAATTTCCTTTCCTTCTGTATGAGGAGGGTAAAAAGAGAGACAGATCCTGTTCTGAGGGCACCACAGCCTGCAAAACCCTTTCTCCCAAAAACTGCTTCTGCCGAAGCCAAAATATCAAATATGAAAATCTGGAAAAAAAAATATGTGAGAAAGACCAGGTAGTCGCCCTACAATCTAATCCATGGAGGCGTCATTCTCAAAAGACCCAAGAGGAAACCACAACTCTAGTTGAAAGATCCCTAAACCTCTGAGGAGGCTTGCGTCCCGCTGACTCATAAGATAAGCAAACAATGCTCCTCACCCATAAAACAATGAAATGGACAAGACTTCCTGCTGCCTACGCTTCCCAGAATAGACACAAAAAAGGAAGAAGTCTGAAAAAACACCCTTGTAGCCTGAAGATAGAACTTCAAGGCCCGAACCACATCCAAGATATGAATAACCGCTCCCTTGAAGAGAAGGAGTAGGGCACAAGGAAGGAACTATAATCTCCTGATTGATGTTGCGATCTGAAACAACCATAGGAAGAAAACCTAAACCAGTATGAAGAACAGCCTTAGCCATAAGAACAACTAGGTAAGGAAACTCACAATGCAAGGCAGCCATCTCAGAAACTTTGCACGCCAAAGAAATAGTCAGTAGAAAAAGTACCTTCCCAGACAGAAATTTTTAATGTCAACACCATGCAGAAGCCCAAACGGAGCCTTCTGCAAAAACTTAGAACAAGATGAAAACTCCAACGAGGAGCACTAGATCTAAACATGCCTGATCTAGTCAAAGCCTGAACCAAAGACTGGACATCTGGAAGCTCTGTGAGCCTCTCGAGCAGTAAAAAAGATAGGACCGAAAATTGTCCCCTAAGGGAGCTAACAGAAAGGGCCCTTCTCCAGAGCATCCTTGAAAAAGGAAAGGATCCTGGAAAACCTGACCTTGTGGCAAGGAAATCCCATTCTTCATATCAGAAGAAGTAGGTCCTGCACCCATTATGATAGATGCAACGATAAACCGGCTTAAGAGCTAAAACGAGAGTATCAACAATCCTTTCAGAAAAAACTCTCATGGCTAAGACTAAGCATTTAATTCCATGCAGTCAGCATCAGGGAATCCAGATTGTGATGAACACAAAGACCCTGCCCCCAGTAAAAGGTCCATGGAGGCACAGCCCCTAAACTGTGATACAATTTGTAGATATAAACGGAGCAAACCATCTCACTGACGCCTGCTCCTGCTGGGATCGAACCATCCACAACAAAGAGGGACATGGCCGAAAGAGAATAAAGTTAAAAAGAAACCTCTAAGGAATGCTAGATGTCTAGCATACTCTGGAAAAAAAAGCCGGAGCCCCACCGTGGTTCAAACCCACCTCCTGCTACAGAAGCCAACACTGACTCCTTGCTTGATTGTCGTCCCCATCAGATACAAACATTCGCAAAATTGCTTCTAACCAGTTTCAAACCGGGGACCTTTCGTGTGTTAGACGAATGTGATAACCATTACCCTATAGAAACTGGTCTTAGCAGGGAATGATTGTAGGGGACATCCAATCCTGAAGAGTACGCTCATAGAGAGGGTTGCTGGCAAGGAGCCGAAGTGGGTCTCCACCCACCATCAAACATGAGACCCCCCGATCAGTAGGAGGAACTCTTCTTCTCCAAAAGAAGATCTCCCCACTGAGAGGTCCCAACTGATATGAACTCAGAAGACCAAATCCTCCAAGCAGAATGCTCACCGAGGAAAGAAAGGAATAATTGGAAGGAAACTCCCAACCCCCGGACCTCCCTAGGACACTCAGAACAGGGAGATCTGAACGGAACACTGGGATTGATTTCCCCAACTGATATTTTATGTAAGTCTGTAAAGACAGATACACCAACTCCATGCCGATGTCTCAGCCTCAGCTGTGTATATCACACTCCACCCCCACATCAATGAGGACCAGAAGGGGGACTGGAGGGCAAAGATCTCAGGAAAAATTCCTGTCCAAAAGACAAAACAGCATCCAAGATCCACCCTGATGTCTACACCAGCAACTCCGGTCTAGATCCAACTCTGAGGATCAAAAAGACACGAGAAAAAAACAAAAAGGTCTATTAGCAGGTGAAGGTAAGAAACCCCTAAAAGCCGAGACCCGGGAACTACTGTAAAATCTGTAAGCAGGACACTGCCACCTTAACCCCCAGATCCCAAGAAGGAAATCTAGGATCAGAACGAGAATTACTGTAAGATACGGTTCCTAAGAACCGGATTAGCTCAAAAAGGATGAACCCGGAAAGACATCCTTCTTCCTAACAAAAGGAAGGGAGAACCTTACATTCTCCAACGAAAAGAAGAACTAATAAGGTCTGCTTAAAAATCAAAGAACCCTATTAGGATGGGAAGACCATCCCCCAATTAGGGCATGCACCAACAGCAGAGGAAAATATTCCCACAGTGCGATAGATACCGTGACAATGACTCCAAGGTTCACTTGAAAAACTCTCATTCTTCTGAGAAAACAATTGCCCAGAAGAAGCCTGGTTCCAGCCTCTAGGACTAGATCCATGTGATCCAGTATCAAGTACCCACCTCTGATAATCTTTAAACAGGTCCAGCCTGTTAACTAGGATAGATGGGCCTGCTGTACCTGGACCGGAAATCTAGAAAAAAAACTCCTACTCTTGTATGGAAAAAAGGAGCAAACCCAACAAGTATCCACAACAGGTCCTGCCTGTCATCTAGGATACAATGTATCTCCCGGAACAATCAAGGTGAAAACGAAACTTCTTCAGTAACAGCAAGAACAACTGAATAATCAAAATAAAGAAATTAAGCTCTGAGGCTAAAAATTCTCTAGAAATCATCGGGGTAACTATCACCCCAAACAGAATATTATAAGCTTCCACAACCATCCACGAAGAAAGTCTTCTCGACCATCAAAGTCGATAGAACCAAAAATCCCATGTGACGAAACGTCTTTTTACTAAGAGTTTCTATAACAACCCAGAGCTCTTAAAGAAAAACAAAAAACTATCTGGCTGGAATAGTAAAGTAAAAGAAAACAGGCAAACACCTTGAAAAAAAGGAGTGTGCAAACAAAAAACAGGTCCTGCCTTTCATACGACACAATCCCCCTTAGAGCTCGGAATGGGATCTTAAATAACAATAAAAAAAAAGTAAACAAGATGACAAGGAATACGATACCTTCCCCCCCTCGTCTAGTTAAGATCGTTATCAGATTTAGAGGACTGAAATTCAACTGACAGATCAGTACTGGGAACCTCTAACATTGCCAAAACCTCTCTCAGGAGTAAACGCAGGCGTGCCAATCTAAGTCTAAATGCCAAGCCCTTCGCAGTCGGAGGACCCACGTTAGCAGACTCTGACCCTGGAGGATCTCCCTCAGAGGTCTCAGAGGGAATCGCATCCCCAGAGGCCTGATCGGACACAATCGTTATTTCACATGAATGCCCAGGGGCAGGAGAGCCTGAATTACTCCTTCACTTACGCGTAGAAGGGATAGGTAACATCGCTAAGGCCGTGGAGATGGCTGTGCGGAACTGCGTAGTAACCTCTGGTGGAAACAAACCCCTCACAGGCGAAAGAGGATCGGAACTCAGGAAAGCTGCATATGTAGGAACAGAATCTAGGGAACACACCTCACTGGACGAAGAATCCTCAGAGGTGGATGGCTCAGTGGTCTCTAACATCTCAACATTGGTTGATGAGAACACCCTATTGCGGCATACGGAACATAATTGAGAGGGCTGGGTTAACCAGGCCTCCTCACAATATACACAAGTATCAAATTCTGTATCAGAGGGATCCCCCTCTAAAATAACAGAATCCTCCATAACTCGTCTATATCAAATTATAGAGAAGGAAAAACAACTGGCACCTTATACCCCCAATGGCTGGGGCACTCACCACCTCCTATGACCCAGACAGATAGAGAAGATGCTCCTCTCCGCAGACACACGGTCAGGAAGCGGAAGCGGGAGAAAAAAATGTGACCACTCCCTGACACATGGTGCTCATGCAGGACCTGGCCCTGCTAAGGAAAAAGCGCGCCATCTTAATATAAAGAAAACTGTGCAGCTCCCCAAAAGAAAATAACCTGTACGTTCCATCTCAGCCTAAGAGCCCAAACGTTCTTACACATAAGCAGTCGAAATCACATAACAAATATGATTAAAAATCCCCAAAGATAAAGGAGTCCCCTGTCTTCTATCGTTATACACGAAACAATCTTACCAGAATCTATGCTGTGGAACAGTGACACGATCCTTCAAGTTTGACAGATTGCAGCAGCGCTTCTGACATGGACTTGAGTGAAGAAAAGCAGGCAGCAAAACTCGTCAATGCTGATTGCTTAAGGAGCTGTTAATATGAGTCTGGATGGATTCGCAGAAAGACTCTGCCTGCATCTCCAGACTCTAACTTTCGTCAATGCTCTCACTGAGAGGCTGACAATACTACTTAAATCTACAGTCCCATCGCAAAGGGTACTACCCTCCATAAGGAAATACTCCGAAATCTTCTGACACTTCTCTGCCAACCTCCTGTGACGAAAGGCAAAGAATGACTGGGGATGAGGGAAGTGGGGGAGGTATTTAAACCTTTGGCTGGGGTGTCTTTGCCTCCTCCCGGTGGCCAGGTTCTGTATTCCAGTAAGGAATGAAGCCATGGTCTCTCCTCATATTAAGAAGGAAATACAATCTAGCTACGCAAGTAGCACAGTACTATGCTGCGTGCGTAGGGAGATTGCAATTTAACTCCTCCTCTGTCGGTTTTCACTGATGTCCAGCCAGGCACTGTAGGGAGTTGCAGCACGACGGGGGTGACACCATCAGATGAGATTAATTCCTGCTTGATGGTGTCACGGACCACCAACATCTTCTTGCGGACCACCAGTGGTCCACGGCAGTGGTGTAGCACGGGGGGGCACAGGGGCGGTTGCCCCGGGTGCATAATTCTATGGGGCGCAAAATTTCAAAAGAAGGCTGGTAAGCTGAAAGAGCCATTTTCTTATCATGAGGTGTGCTCCACCACCGCTCTCACTGTCTCACATACAGCGCCGGGCGCCGACGATCAGCATATCATCACTGTCCTCTGTATGTAAGACTATACAATGGTATGGTTAAGTATGTGGATAACAAAGAGATGTTAATTGCGGGTTGACATGTAAGAGTAACACATTAGCACAGCTGAGAGGAAGTGATTATCCTGGTAACGTCACTTCGTCCCAGTGCACAGGTCAGGAGGGAAAAGCACTAGAGCAGAGCGACGATAAGGTAAGGGTGTGGGAAGAGGGAGTCCCGGTTGGGCCAATATTGTATTTAAAGTGGCAGAATACAAGCAGTACAAGGCAGCCCTCTTTATACTATCAGTTAGATTTATGTTCACAATCATTGGATCTTAACATTACAGGAAGATTCTCAGCTGCAGCAGTGCTAATCTAATGACCTATTTCTGCAAGAACTACAAAGTTTTGTATCACACATTTGCAGCAATAATATTAACACTGTAACACACATTGCACTAGAATCACCCACACAGCTCACAGAGCCAAGAGAGCCGAACAAAGAAAAGTGCTGTAGACAGTGTACTCGCTAATAATTGATAATACTAATTGAACAAATTACAAGATGGCAACACGTGGGCTGGAACATTAGCAGAAGACGTATATATTGTACCACTATATATAATTAGTGGGCGATATTTGTCAGTATTGATAAATGGAGCCATCACAATATCTTTCCTGATCAGGTTAACAAGGGGGCATGGCTATGACTTGTTCCAGCGTACGTTTCGCTGAATACATACGGCTTTTTCAAGGAAAATCTTGAAAAGCCATATGTATATGGTGAAATGTACGTCAGAACACATCATAGCCATGCACAATACCATAGTGACTACTAGTTAGGAGCTTTATTGTGGCATTTTATGTATTTTAAAGGTTTTTAAGAAATATCGATTTTGTATCAATCCTGGCTTTAGAACGGATGTATACTGGTTGCCCAACAATATAAATTGGGTGCGCCTCATCTCCAGAGCCAGTTGAGACTCTGCAACACGTGAGTAGCCTCTTGGCAGTGTTTGGGGTGTATTCATAAAGTTCTAATTGTACTTCACTATTATATTTTTTTTTTCTTGAAGCAAGAACAATCTATTGTGACTATTGAGGGTTCACACAAGTGGGATTGTGGATCTACTGTATACTCATATCCTTAAAAAGTGTATTGCACACATATTTGTACCACATTCTTATATATTTAGCACTTTTTAAGTAACTTATTATCACTACACAAGTGATCACTGTACTTTTATTTTTTTATATTATATTTTATATATCATTTATATTTATAAAAAGGTTTTAAAAGGGATATGGTATATGGCAAGGTGTTTGATTGGAAAGGGCTCCAATGTGTATATATATATATATATATATATATATATATATATATATATATATTTATTTTTTAAATATGTGTATGTGTGTATGTATACATGTCTATACTATGTGCATACATGAGTATTTATGTGTTTATATTTATAAATATGTGTGCACACATACATAGGCCTCTATTTAACAAGGTCTGGTGATCCTGATCCGACAGTGCAGATCAGGTCCGCCAGACCTCGCTAAATACGGAGAGCAATACGTTCTCCATATTCAGCATTGCACCAGCAGCTCACAAGAGCTGCTGGTGCAACACCGCCCCCTGCAGACTTGCGGCCAATGGGCCTCCAGCAGGGGGGTGTCAATCAACCCGATCATACTCGATCGGGGTGATTTCCGGCGATGTCTGGCGGACAGGTTATGGAGCAGCGGTCTTTGTGACCGCTGCTGCATAACTGCTGATTCTGGCGAGTCTGAAGACTCGCCAGAAACACGGGCCGTCAAGCTCCTTTCGGAGCTTGATAGATAGGCCCCATAGGGACAGATATAGATACAGTCTATGTATTATTTCAAATATTTTACACTATGCTTAATAATTATTAATAATAATTATTAATAATAATAATTATTAATATTTTGAAGTGTTAATATGTGTATATACACATATTAACACAAATATATATGTATATAATCATATCGATATATATTTTACAATGCTGCCCATCGCTACACTACTTCCTTCCTTCGCTGTGCAAGTTCTCATCAAATTGCCGACAACATACTAAAAGACTGACTTGATGCCTTGCACCCTACTTGATCAACACCCCTTTTAAGAAGCGGTGGACCGGGGCTCAATTCCGATCCAGTGCTGAGTTTAAGGAGCCCGGACAATCTGTGGTGGTTGGCCGCCAACTTATAAGCGCATCTCTGTGACACATTATTTAAACAATGATGATAACGTTAGCAAAATAGCTTCATAGTTATAATGGGAAGGTTTATTATTTAAAGTACAGTTTATTATAGTGATTTCTTTTTTGAAAGTAGGCAGTTAATTGGGCGTTCCACAGGAGTGTAAGTTAGGCATGACGTTAGTGTAGGCAGTATTAGGGACTTAGCTGGGCATTCTGGGGGTGTAGGTTAGGCATGACATAGATGTAGGCTGTCAGGGGGAGTTAGCTGGGCGGTGCAGGGGAGCATAGGTTAGCTGTGACATAGGTGTAGGCGTTCAGTGGGAGGTAGAAAGGCGGAGCAGGGGGAGTGAAGCTTAGGCATTACGTAGTTATAGGCATTCAGGGGGAGTTAGCAAGGCATGCTAGTGGGAGTAGCCTGCACTTTACTTTGGGCACATTAACACAAGATCCATATGTTCAAAGCAGCGAAGTGCAGGTTACGAGGAGGGTAGCGACCATCGTTTGAGGTAGTTAGTGTAGGTGTAAATAAACTTAGGTCTCCAACATTTGAAGTGTGCCTACAGGGAAACTAATTTTAGTTTCAGTGAGCGCACTGTCTGCGCTGTGAAGGCACAAATTGAATAGGGGCCCCTCCACAGCAAAATGTCGACGAACAATGATGTGGGAAGTGATGTCATGCTCCCACTGACTTCTAAGGGTGCGATATCGCTGCTTGGTATTGCTCGGACGACCAGCAATGTAGAAGGGGATATCACACTCCCATTGACTTCTATGGGTGCGATATCGCTGCTTGGCATTGCTCGGACATGCCCCTTTTCTTTGAATATTTTGACAAACCGTCAGGCTGCGATGCCCCCACTGCTGCGAAGATGGCCTCCTGGCGCCAGAAGCCAGGATGAATAGGGTCCCGGTGTTGATGAAGATTGCGGAGTGTTGGCAGCAGAAGAGGCCGCCAAAATCTGCCTCTGAGAAGGTCAGTGAGTACAACCTTTGGGGTTAGTTAGGGCTTTATTGGGGTGTTTTTTTTATTTCGAAGAATAGGCTTTTTATTTTAAATTATATTTTTTTAGGATAGGTATTTGTATTGTAGAGGGGGGTTGTAATTGTTTTTTTTTTTTTTTTTTAAAGAGCTGAATAATCTTTAGGGCAATCCCCAACAAAAGGTCATTTTAAGGGCTATTGTAATTTATTTTAGTGTTAAGTATAATAATTTATTTTGGATATTGTATTTTTTATTTTCATGTAACTTAGGGTTTAGTTTAGAGGGGGAGTTAGGTGTTAAGTAGAGTAGGGTTAGTATGCGTAAATGGTTGTGGAAGTTTAGGGTTACATTTTTTTATTAAAGTAACTTAGGCCTAGATTTGGAGTTTGGCGGTAGCCGTGAAAACCAGCGTTAGAGGCTCCTAACGCTGGTTTTAGACTACCGCCGGTATTTGGAGTCAGTCAAAAAAGGGTCTAACGCTCACTTTTCAGCCGCTACTTTTCCATACCGCAGATCCCCTTACGTCAATTGCGTATCCTATCTTTTCAATGGGATCTTTCTAACTCCGATATTTAGAGTCGTGTCTGAAGTGAGCGTTAGAAATCTAACGACAAAACTCCAGCCGCAGAAAAAAGTCAGGAGTTAAGAGCTTTCTGGGCTAACGCCGGTTCATAAAGCTCTTAACTACTGTGCTCTAAAGTACACTAACACCCATAAACTACCTATGTACCCCTAAACCAAGGTCCCCCCACATCGCCGACACGCGATTAAATTTTTTTAACCCCTAATCTGCCGACCGCCACCTACGTTATACTTATGTACCCCTAATCTGCTGCCCCTAACACCGCCGACCCCTATATTATATTTATTAACCCCTAACCTGCCCCCCACAACGTCGCAGCCAGCTACCTACAATAATTAACCCCTAATCTGCCGACCGCAAAGCGCCGCCACCTACGTTATCCTTATGTACCCCTAATCTGCTGCCCCTAACACCGCCAACTCCTATATTATATTTATTAACCCCTAATCTGCCCCCCTCAACGTCGCCTCCACCTGCCTACACTTATTAACCCCTAATCTGCCGAGCGGACCGCACCGCTACTATAATAAAGTTATTAACCCCTAATCCGCCTCACTAACCCTATAATAAATAGTATTAACCCCTAATCTGCCCTCCCTAACATCGCCGACACCTAACTTCAATTATTAAACCCTAATCTGCCGACTGGAGCTCACCGCTATTCTAATAAATGTATTAACCCCTAAAGCTAAGTCTAACCCTAACACTAACACCCCCCTAAGTTAAATATAATTTTTATCTAACGAAATTAATTAACTCTTATTAAATAAATTATTCCTATTTAAAGCTAAATACTTAACTGTAAAATAAATCCTAATATAGCTACAATATAAATTATAATGATATTATAGCTATTTTAGGATTAATATTTATTTTACAGGTAACTTTGTATTTATTTTAACCAGGTACAATAGCTATTAAATAGTTAAGAACTATTTAATAGCTAAAATAGTTAAAATAATTACAAATTTACCTGTAAAATAAATCCAAACCTAAGTTACAATTAAACCTAACACTACACTATCAATAAATAAATTAAATAAAATACCTATAATTATCTACAATTAAACCTAACACTACACTATCAATAAATAAATTAAATACAATTCCTACAAATAAATACAATGAAATAAACTAACTAAAGTACAAAAAATAAAAAAATATTTACAAACATTAGAAATATATTACAACAATTTTAAACTAATTACACCTACTCTAAGCCCCCTAATAAAATAACAAAGCCCCCCAAAATAAAAAAATGCCCTACCCTATTCTAAATTACTAAAGTTCAAAGCTCTTTTACCTTACCAGCCCTGAACAGGGCCCTTTGCGGGGCATGCCCCAAGAAGTTCAGCTCTTTTGCCTGTAAAAAAAAACATACAATACCCCCCCCCCAACATTACAACCCACCACCCACATACCCCTAATCTAACCCAAACCCCCCTTAAATAAACCTAACACTAAGCCCCTGAAGATCTTCCTACCTTGAGTCGTCTTCACCCAGCCGAGCCAAATTCTTCATCCAAGCGGAGCAAGAAGAGGTCCTCCATCCGGTAGAAGTCTTCATCCAAGCGGGGCAGAAGAGGTCTTCCATCCGATTGAAGTCTTCATCCAAGCGGAATCTTCTATCATCATCCATCCGGAGCGGAGCGGCAGCATCCTGAAGACCTCCGACGCGGAACATCCATCCTGGCCGACGACTGAACGACGAATGACGGTTCCTTTAAATGACGTCATCCAAGATGGCGTCCCTCGAATTCCGATTGGCTGATAGGATTCTATCAGCCAATCGGAATTAAGGTAGGAATATTCTGATTGGCTGATGGAGTCAGCCAGTCAGAATCAAGTTCAATCCGATTGGCTGATCCAATCAGCCAATCAGATTGAGCTCGCATTCTATTGGCTGTTCCGATCATTATATTTAATTTAGGGGGGTGTTAGTGTTAGGGTTAGACTTAGCTTTAGGGGTTAATACATTTATTAGAATAGCGGTGAGCTCCAGTCGGCAGATTAGGGGTTAATAATTTAAATTAGGTATCGGCGATGTTAGGGAGGGTAGATTAGGGGTTAATACTATTTATTATAGGGTTAGTGAGGCGGATTAGGGGTTAATAACTTTATAATAATAGCGGTGCGGTCCGCTCGGCAGATTAGGGGTTAATAAGTGTAGGCAGGTGGAGGCAACGTTGTGGGGGGCAGATTAGGGGTTAATAAATATAATATAGGGGTCGGCGGTGTTAGGGGCAGCAGATTAGGGGTACATAGGGATAATGTAAGTAGCGACGGTTTACGGAGCGGCAGATTAGGGGTTAATAATAATATGCAGGGGTCAGCGATAGCGGGGGCGGCAGATTAGGGGTTAATAAGTGTAAGGTTAGGGGTGTTTAGACTCGGGGTACATGTTAGAGTGTTAGGTGCAGACGTAGGAAGTGTTTCCCCATAGCAAACAATGGGGCTGCGTTAGGAGCTGAACTCGGCTTTTTTGCAGGTGTTAGGTTTTTTTTCAGCTCAAACAGCCCCATTGTTTCCTATGGGGGAATCGTGCACGAGCACGTTTTTGAGGCTGGCCGCGTCCGTAAGCAACTCTGGTATCGAGAGTTGAGTTGCGTTAAATATGCTCTACGCTCCTTTTTTGGAGCCTAACGCAGCCATTCTGTGGACTCTCAATACCAGAGTTATTTTAAAGGTGTGGCCAGAAAAAAGCCAGCGTTAGATACGCGGGTCGTTACCGACAAAACTCTAAATCTAGCCGTTAGATTTTTATTTTTTAAAAGTAACTTAGTGGGTTTAGTTTAGAGGGGGGTGTTAGGTAGAATAGGGTTAGTTTGTATTGGGGGTGGTGGAGGTTTAGGGTTAATAGTGTAGGGTACTTGCAGTGGGTATGCGATGGTATAGGGGCTAATAGGATAGTACTTGCGGTGTGTTTGTGGTGGTATAGGGGGTGTTATAATCATATAAACACTGTACAATAAATACAAGTTTATTAAAATATTGCCCTAAAAACTTATAACGGATCAAAGATATGAGATCTCGGGTGTTAGAAAAAAATGCAGACAAAGGCATTTTACATTGACTGACATAGACATACATAAAGATACACTCATTTAGCTATAGATCTGTACAAATATCATCACATACACACACAATTATCTACATACAAACAATATACAGCAGATTACGTTCACAAAACATTTTTGCAATATGAAATAATCACTATTTCATGTACTATTTCAGAGAATGACATGACGACACAGGAGTGTTGGAATGTTTTTTTTCTATTTCTCTCCTTCATTGACTTCTATGAGGAATACGTGCTCATGCACGCAATCTGCCTCTTTCAGGTACAATCCGTAACGCACGCGATAATTTTCTCTTTTTCAACTCGTAATATACGTTTTGGCACTTTAGTTATGTGTTTTACATGTGTGAGCATAAGTAGAAGGTCAAAATCATTTCTGAAATTACATTAGATAAAGTATAAATCACAATCTATTTTATCATGACAAATATGAAATAATTATCAATAATTAACACATATTTAAGATCAGGATTTAAACATAATATACCATTAGGAATTATGTCAAATAACAATTTATCATTATAAAATCTATTTATCACGTTTTTGGAAGGAATGCCAATGCTATACTGCTTTCTATAAATGAACATATATGGGAGATAATCACGTTACATATATATATGTAGATAACACACATCACACAACAACAAAACACACATTTATCTTTTTAATGATCACACATTAATAATGTTGCAAAGTATAACAAGAGAATGAAGATTTGGAACCATAGGGATTGTATCATTAGGACTTTACTGCCGCTTTAATCAGTTTCTCACTCAATCTTACATATACGTAGGGTTAGTATGCGTTGATGGTTGTGAAAGTTTAGGGTTACATTTTTTTATTAAAGTAACTTACGCCTAGATTTAGAGTTTGGCGTTAGCCGTCAAAACCAGCGTTAGAGGCTCCTAACGCTGGTTTTGGGCTACCGCTGGTATTTAGAGTCAGTCATGAAAGGGTCTAATGCTCACTTTGCAGCCGCGACTTTTCCATACCGCAGATGCCCCTACGCCATTTGCGTATCCTATCTTTTCAATGGGATCTTTCTAACGCCGGTATTTAGAGTCTTGGCTGAAGTGAGCGTTAGAAATCTAACGACAAAACTCCAGCCGCAGAAAAAAGACAGGAGTTAAGAGCTTTCTGGGCTAACGCCAGTTTATAAAGCTCTTAACTACTGTGCTCTAAAGTACACTAACACCCATAAACTACCTATGTACCCCTAAACCGAGGTCCCCCCACATCGCTGCCACTCTATTAAAATTTTTTAACCCCTAATCTGCCGACCGCACATCGCCGCCACCTACGTTATCCCTATGTACTCCTAATCTGCTGCCCCTAACACCGCCGACCCCTATATTATATTCATTAACCCCTAATCTGCCGCCCCCAACGTCGCCTCCACCTACCTACAATTATTAACCCCTAATCTGCTGACCGGACCTCACCGCTACTATAATAAAGTTATTAACCCCTAATCCGCCTCACTCCCGCCTCAATAACCCTATAATAAATAGTATTAACCCCTAATCTGCCCTCCCTAACATTACCGACACCTAACTTCAAGTATTAACCCCTAATCTGCCGACCTCACCGCTACTCTAATAAATGTATTAACCCCTAAAGCTAAGTCTAACCCTAACACCCCCCTAAGTTAAATATAATTTTTATCTAACGAAATAAATTAACTCTTATTAAATAAATTATTCCTATTTAAAGCTAAATACTTACCTGTAAAATAAATCCTAATATAGCTACAATATAAATCATAATTATATTGTAGCTATTTTAGGATTAATATTTATTTTACAGGCAACTTTGTATTTATTTTAACCAGGTACAAAAGCTATTAAATAGTTAAGAACTATTTAATAGCTACCTAGTTAAAATAATTAAAAATTACCTGTAAAATAAATCCTAACCTAAGTTCCAATTAAACCTAACACTACACTATCAATAAATTAATTAAATAAAATACCTACAATTAAACCTAACACTACACTATCAATAAATTAATTAAATACAATACCTACAAATAAATACAATTAAATAAACTAACTAAAGTACAAAAAATAAAAAAAGAACTAAGTTACAAAAAATAAAAAAATATTTACAAACATTAGAAAAATATTACAACAATTTTAAGCTAATTACACTTACTCTAAGCCCCCTAATAAAATAACAAAGACCCTCAAAATAAAAAAATGCCCTACCCTATTCTAAAATAAAAATTGAAAAGCTCTTTTACCTTACCAGCCCTTAAAAGGGCCTTTTGCTGGGCATGCCCCAAAGAATTCAGCTCTTTTGCCTGGAAAAAAAAACATACAATACCCCCCCCCCAACATTACAACCCACCACCCTCATACCCCTAATCTAACCCAAACCCCCCTTAAATAAACCTAACACTAAGCCCCTGAAGATCTCCCTACCTTATCTTCACAACACCGGGTATCACCGATCCGTCCAGGCTCTGATGTCTTGATCCAAGTCCAAGCAGGGGCTGAAGATGTCCATCCTCCAGCTGAAGTCTTGATCCAAGCCCAAGCGGGGGCTGAAGATGTCCATCCTCCGGCTGAAGTCTTGATCCAAGCGGCGGCTGAAGAAGTCCATCATCGGGTAGAAGTCTTCATCCTATCTGGGCAGAAGAGGAGATCCGGACCGGTAGACATCTTCATCCATGCGGCATCTTCTATGTTCTTCCATCCAACGATGAGCGGCTCCATCTTCAGGGCCTCCGGCACGGATCCATCCTCTTCTTCCGACGTCCAAACACAGAATGAAGGTTCCTTTAAGGGACGTCATCCAAGATGGCATCCCTCAAATTTCGATTGGCTGATATTAAGGTAGGAAAATTCTGATTGGCTGATGGAATCAGCCAATCAGATTGAGCTCTCATTCTATTGGCTGATCGGAACAGCCAATAGAATGCGAGCTCAATCTGATTGGCTGATTGGATCAGCCAATCGGATTGAACTTGAATCTGATTGGCGCATTCCATCAACCAATCAGAATTTTCCTACCTTAATTCCGATTGGCTGATAGAATCCTATCAGCCAATCGGAATTCGAGGGACGCCATCTTGGATGACGTCCCTTAAAGGAACCTTCATTCTGTGTTAGGACGTCGGAAGAAGAGGATGGATCCGTGCCGGAGGTCTTGAAGATGGAGCCGCTCGTCGTCGGATGGAAGAACATAGAAGATGCCGCTTGGATGAAGATGTCTACCGGTCCGGATCTCCTCTTCTGCCCGGATAGGATGAAGACTTCTACCCGATGATGGACTTCTTCAGCCCCCGCTTGGGCTTGGATCAAGACATCGGAGCCTGGACGGATCGGTGATACCCGGTGTGGTGAAGATAAGGTAGGGAGATCTTCAGGGGCTTATTGTTAGGTTTATTTAAGGGGGGTTTGGGTTAGATTAGGGGTATGTGGGTGGTGGGTTGTAATGTTGGGGGGGTATTGTATGTTTTTTTTTCCAGGCAAAAGAGCTGAATTCTTTGGGGCATGCCCCGCAAAAGGCCCTTTTAAGGGCTGGTAAGGTAAAAGAGCTTTTATATTTTTATTTTAGAATAGGGTAGGGCATTTTTTTATTTTGGGGGGCTTTGTTATTTTATTAGGGGGCTTAGAGTAGGTGTAATTAGCTTAAAATTGTTGTAATATTTTTCTAATGTTTGTAAATATTTTTTTATTTTTTGTAACTTAGCTCTTTTTTTATTTTTTTGTACTTTAGTTAGTTTATTTAATTGTATTTATTTGTAGGTATTGTATTTAATTAATTTATTGATAGTGTAGTGTTACAGGTAATTTTTAATTATTTTAACTAGGTAGCTATTAAATAGTTCTTAACTATTTAATAGCTATTGTACCTGGTTAAAATAAATACAAAATATGAATCCTAAAATAGCTACAATATAATTATAATTTATATTGTAGCTATATTAGGATTTATTTTACAGGTAAGTATTTAGCTTTAAATAGGAATAATTTATTTAATAAGAGTTAATTTATTTCGTTAGATTTAAATTATATTTAACTTAGGGGGGTGTTAGTGTTAGACTTAGCTTTAGGGGTTAATACATTTATTAGAGTAGCGGTGAGGTCCGGTCGGCAGATTAGGGGTTAATACTTGAAGTTAGGTGTCGGTGATGTTAGGAAGGGCAGATTAGGGGTTAATACTATTTATTATAGGGTTATTGAGGCGGGAGTGAGGCGGATTAGGGGTTAATACATTTATTATAGTAGCGGTGAGGTCCGGTCGGCAGATTAGGGGTTAATTATTGTAGGTAGCTGGCGGTGACGTTGTGGGGGGCAGATTAGGGGTTAATAAATATAATATAGGGGTCGGCGGTGTTAGGGGCAGCAGATTAGGGGTACATAGGTATAATGTAGGTTGCGGCGGTGTACGGAGCGGCAGATTAGGGGTTAAAAAAATATGCAGGTGTCAGCGATAGCGGGGGCGGCAGATTAGGGGTTAATAAGTGTAAGGTTAGGGGTGTTTAGACTCGGGGTACATGTTAGGGTGTTAGGTGCAGACATAGGAAGTGTTTCCCCATAGGAAACAATGGGGCTGCGTTAGGAGCTGAACGCTGCTTTTTTGCAGGTGTTAGCTGAAACAGCCCAATTTTTTTCTATGGGGAAATCGTGCACGAGCACATTTTTGAAGCTGGCCGCGTCCGTAAGCACCGCTGGTATTTAGAGTTGCAGTGGCGGTAAATTATGCTATACGCTCCCTTTTTGGAGCCTAACGCAGCCCTTCTCTGAACTCTAAATACCAGCGGTATTTAAAAGGTGCGGTGGAAAAAAAGCCAGCGTAAGCTACGAGGGTCGTTACCGACAAAACTCTAAATCTAGCCGTTAGATTTTTATTTTTTAAAAGTAACTTAGTGGATTTAGTTTAGAGGGGGTGTTAGGTAGAATAGGGTTAGTTTGTATTGGGGGTGGTGGAGGTTTAGGGTTAATAGTGTAGGGTACTTGCAGTGGGTATGCAGTGGTATAGGGGCTAATAGAATAGTACTTGCGGTGTGTTTGTGGTGGTATAGGGGGTGTTATCTATAGCCAATATCACTGACCAATCGCATGTATAGTAAATGTCTCTCGGCAATGCCGCTATGTCAGGAGCTTGGAATATTTTGCCAGGCTTGTTCGAAATAGCTGTGGATCCCTTGGAATATTTTGCCACCTCGTAGCACTTTCAATCTTCGGGGCTTAAGTCTTCCTATGAAAACATAACTAAAGTGATTCCATCTAATATTAGTTAATGTCAATCATTTTTCAATTTTAAAGTGGGATTTACCTTTAATTTGTGGTACACCGCTGCATCAGATAGTTGTCAAAAGTCCTCTTGAAAATATAATTCCTTATCCATGATGACGATACTGCCGCCCTTATGCGAGTTCCTGATGATGATGTCATGGTTATCTTGCAACGATTTAATTGCATGACATTATTTTGAAATCAGATTTAGGCTGGCAGTACCTCCATTGGTGTCACTTTCTAACTTTAGAATATCTTCTTGTACCACATTTTGAAAGGCATTAATTATAGGTCCTCTAAAATTAAACACGTTTGAAAAATGTGTGTGTGTTTTCTCTGGTGTGGAAAATAAGGTTGGCCTCTTAAGATAGAGCACACTCATTATAAGAAATAAGAGAGATCTCATTCACTGAGTTATTGAAACAGAGAGAAGAAGAGCTGCTCTGGACACCCACTTTTAATTATCAATAAAGTAATTGATATCACATTCTCTATTCATACCTGAAGGGAAGCGGGTCTGTAGTTTAAGTATCAAGAACACTGTTTTTTTTTAATCTAAAATCATGCTCCTGTTTCTTCCTCTAGATGGCACTGTTGCTAAATCTATCATTTGTATCAACATATTTGCTACATTAGTGAAATGGAAACTAATAAAATGATTAGCAACTGCAGATTCTTTATTACAATACTTTACATCCCTGACATGTTTACTGAACCTCGTTCTAGCCTCATTGGTAGTCTTACCCACATACTGACACTTACCCAAATTACAAGTTAAAATATATATCACAAATGAAGTTCTACAATTTGCATAAAAATGAATACAGTAACGTTTGTTATTAGTGTTGGAATAACATGTATCACCTGGTAATATATGAGAGCAGGTGTTGCAACTTCTACTCCCACATTTAAAGTTACCCTTCTTAAACAACCAGTTAGAAGACCTATTGGAGCTACTTCTTGTAACCAGACTAGGGTACACTGGTTGTGCTAATGTTTTGTTTGTTTTTTAAACAAACTTGCGGTACGCTGGTGTATCAGATAGGTGTCTACAGTCCTCATAAAAATATAATTCCTTATCCATGATGACAATACTGCCACCTTTATCTGAGTTCCTGATGACAATGTCATAGTTATCTTGCAAAGATTTAATCTCATGAAATTCTTTTGAGCTCAGGGTGGCAGTTCCTCCACTGATGTGACTTTCGACCCTTAGAATATCTTCTTGTACCGTCTTTTGAAAGGCGTTAATCATAAGTCCTCTAAAATTAATTGGATAAGAGTCAGATTTGAGTTTTTTCTTCCTCTGTAACTCATTAAATTGAGTGTGTGTATATTCACCACTATATAACTCAGTTAGGCCCCGATGATCGAAAGTGCTACAAGGTGGCAAGATATTCTTGAACTGACCTTTCTGCCTTTCAACAAAGGATAACAAGAGAATGATCAAAGTTTGATAATAGAAGTGAATTGGAAAGTTGTTTATATTCTCTATCTGAATCATGAAATAACTTTTTGGATTTTATGTCCCTTTAAATTGAGTCTTTCTAACAAGTGATTTAAACCAGGTTTTAAAACAAATTGATTTCAATCCTATCTACTTTCAAAACAATGTTCAAAAATATGTCATTTTAATATATCTGAGACTAAAAACAAAATCTGGCACCTTTTCTGCCATTTTAAAAACAGCTACATTATTGCACATTCACAGATGTGGGTTTTCTAATATTTGGCCTATTTAACATCTGTTTATGCTTCCTCAATTTTCAGAATGGATACAGTATTGTTTTCTCACAGATGTAAAGGTTTCCATTTATGTGGCAGCCATTTTAATTAAAGTATGTATTTGCACATTAAAAGATATGAAATCCTATCTATAACAGTGAAAACAAATATAAGTTAGTGACTTATTTAACACGTTACACAAGTAAGTTTTACAAAATACATTACAAATAACACTCATTACGTCTAATGTTTATTTATTGGATCTTGACCGCTACAGAAAAGGACAACATAAATATGTAAATAATATAAAAATAATGTTTATATTTTTCATGGTGGAGCCCAGCATTGATCCCTGGTCTCTGTGCTCTCATCCAGTGGCTTCCCTCTGAGCCACTGCAGGGTGCTGCTTCCAGCGCTGTACTGGAGGCTTGCTGCCTTCATCTGCTGGTTCTATAGCTCCACCTCTTTGCCAGCTGTAGTTGGTTTTGTAATCAAGTACAGACTATTTAAACCTGCTTCCCTAGCTAATCTCTGTCCTGACTCTGAGCCTCACTTTCTGCCAAATTACAAGTGTTGCATTATGGCTCAATTTGGTGCATTATGGCCATAACGCATCAATTTCCATACCGCAGCCATTACAAGTTTAAAAAATCCTCCATAGCACAACCAAAATTTCCATTTACGCACAAATCCATTCCACTAACCAAGGCCAGTAGTTATAGATAAATCACAACCAAAAACCTTCACTAATAACTTAAAAAATATAGCACAGAGTACACTTATAATCATATAAACACTGTACAATAAATACAATTTTATTAAAATATTGCCCTAAAAAATTATAATGGATCAAAGATGCGAGATCTCGGGTGTTAGAAAAAAAATGCAGACAAAGGCATTTTATATTGACTGACATAGACATACATGAAGATACACTCATTTAACTATAGATCTGTACAAATATCATCACATACACACACAATTATCTACATACAAACAATATACAGCAGATTACGTTCACAAAACATTTTTGCAATATGAAATAATCACATTACATACATATATGTAGATAACACACATCACACAACAACAAAACACACATTTATCTTTTTAATGATCACACATTAATAATGTTCCAAAGTATAACAAGAGAACGAAGATTTGGAAAGTAGACAGTTACATCATTCTAAGCTTGAATCATAGGGATTGTATCATTAGGACTTTACTGCCGCTTTAATCAGTTTCTCACTCAATCTTACATATACACAGACGAGAGGTTTGGAAGATTTTCATTATTATTGCGATTTCAATGGTACACAGGGAAATATTGAAATATCGCCAATCACTTACAGTATACAACAGAAGTGAGTAGACCCCAGTGCAATATAACTTAAATGTCAAATGATTCAAAATTGTATCACCTAACAGTAACTGCATTACTTCTAAGTTTTACAGTAGGGTATTTGCTTTTATGTAAAATTAAAAACTAACAGTTTAGATTTACTATATTAAAAATACCAGCCCCACAGCCAGAACTCAATGCAACAAAAGTCAGTGCACCTTTCATTACTGAGATTCAAATCTTTTATTTTTTCAATACTTTGTATGTCCACCTTTATTTTTGATGACTGACTCAATCCTCCTCACATAGAGAATACCAGTGTCGCACAACTTATGGAGAGATGTTCTGCCTTTCTTCAGATAAGTTTTTTCAGATGCTCTTTGCTGGAGGGGTTATCTTCTGGAGACTGGGAGTCATCTTGTCAACCAGTATTTTGGTATATCCCAGGCATTCATTGTGCCATCTATAAATGTCATCTCCCCAACATCTTTTGCAGTCATGCAGCCCCATATCATCACACTCCCACCTTAATGCTTCACTGTTGGGACTATGCATTCACTGTAATAATCCTGCCCAGGTTCAAACCAAACATGCTACACCCCATCTGAGCCGAAAAATTGTATCTTTGTCTTGGTCATCTTACCAAAGAATGTGCTCCCAGTATTCATCAGGCTTTTCATGTTGTTTAGCAAAGTTTAATCTTGTAGTTTTGTGACGAAGACCAAGCAATGTTTTTTTCCTTGGATGCTGTCCATAGAAGTTGACATTATGCAATGCCCTTAGCACTGTCTGAGCTGTTACAGAAACTCCAATTTTGATAATCCCTGAGCCAAATCTGAAGCACTTGCCTTGATCAAAATTTGAAGCACCTGTCTGTTTTTCAGAGCTAGATTGTTCAAGTAGCGTACTGTCTGTGGTGTCATTTTAGGAGGACAGCCACTGCGGCTCTGATTTTTGGCACTGTGTATTGTTCTATACCTCCTGATTACTGCTGCAATTGCATTTTGACTGATTTTTAGTTGGTCACCAATCTTCCTGTATCCTTTTCCATCTTTGTGAAGTCTCACAATTAGATTTTTCAATTTCTCTGGCAATTCTTTTTCATGTTGAGCCATAATGCAGACATACAGATAGACACAGCCCATTGGTCCAACAATTAGACTGTTCTGGTAACTATGTTCATGCAATTAAGTTAATTGGAAATTGCAGGTGTACTCAATTTTGTTTCAGGTGTGTGTCAGTGACCACAGGTCTATTCACTTTTGTTGCATTAAAGGGACACTCAGGTTAAATTAAATTTTCATGATTCAGATACAGCATGTAATTTTAAACAACTTTCCAATTTACTTCCATTAAAAAAATGTGCACAGTCTTTTATATTTACAATTTTTGAGTCACCAGATCCTACTGAGCATGTGCAAGAATTCACAGACTATACGTATATGCATTTGTGATTGGCTGATTGTTATCACATGGTACAAGGGGAGTGGAAATATACATAACTTTTCGTTATAAATTCGTTATAAAAAAAATCTACTACTCATTTGAAGTTCAGACTAAGTGCTATTGCATTGTCTTGTTATCTTGCATTTGTTGATTATGCAAATCTAATGTGTTGACTGGTCCTTTAAGTTTCTACTTTGGGGCCTATATTTTTAATATAATCTCTCTAACATATTTGTTTTTGATTGTTTATAATAGGAAATACTCTACTTGTCAACTTAGAAATAATACAATTATTGAAAGGTGATACAATTTTGAATAATTTGATATTTAAGTGATATTGCCCAGGGGTGTACTCACTTCTGTTGTATACTGTATTTATGTTAGGTGTTACTTTATCGTTTTGGAACAATATTGCAGAAACATTGCTCAATCTGATTCTATGCCATGTCTATGTACACATTATAGACAAGTATGCACTTTGAATCATGTTAGCGTGGACTTGTGATTTTTAATATAACATTGCGTTTACTAAGTATTTGTCACGCAAATGAACAAACATTAGGAAGATACACTGTATATGTTATATTTTAGACTTTAACACCTTCACATTACAATTTATTGGTGAAATACATCATTTCAATGAACAGACCAAAAAAACGCCCACTTTGAAAGCATTCGCGCCGCTTAGCATGCAATCAGCAATTATTACTAACATGCTACCATTGGACATTTTGCACTATAAATCACCCAAACACCATGGCCAATACGTCCCTAATGACCGACATTATATCAGATCGCTCTTGTGTGTTTAATTACCTTGTTTATCATTGCGTGTTTGCTTTGCAATTTGGCTAGTGCTGCTTGGCTTTGCAAATATGTAAAACCCTTAGTTAGAGTGTGTTGGTGCTGTTGGATAACTTATGTACAACAGACTCAGGCGGGCCTGGCGTCTCGAAGAGGGGCGTGGGGAATGTCTGAGGATTAGTGTTCCACCTGTTCACAGGGTGAGGCTCACCTTGGATAAAATAAGCGATGCCTTTAAAATGTACTAACACCTTATTTAGAGCCACACAAGCGTATGCGCACTGCTATTCCTGACATGTCCAAGATGCTTTGCTGTATACATGCTATGGCCGCCGGAAGCTTTCAAGCCACAGAGGGTTACTTGTCCGGGTTGTCTCAAGGCACCTTCTCTGTGGTTTTTGACAAATTTCTGAACGCCATGAAAAGAAGTTGTAGGCTTTTTATAGGTTTTCTTAAAAATGTGGACGATTGGAGACACCTCAAGAGGGAATTCTATAATACAGTTGAAATGCTGAATGTTTTAGGAGCAATAGATAGTGCCCATGTTGCTCTGCGGGCTCCAGCAGCAGAGGTTCCTTTCCGTAATAGCAAACACTTTCATTCTTTGAATGTGCAGTTTATTTGCATGGATGTGAATTATGAACGTGTTTGCGAATTTCGGGGGCACCAGTTACAACGCCCATATCCTCAGGCAGTTGGTGAGTACTTGTGCACAGCACGTCTACATTGGTTAAGAATTTAGACACAGTAATGTTCTCAAAAAGTTGTTATTGTGTAATGTGCAAAATTTGCAGATATAGAATGTTGTTTAACCATTTACTTGTCTCTTTCAGAAAATGTCTAGGTTTAGCTGAAAACCGATATGTAGCAGGTGATAGCTAAAATGTGCAGATATAGTGGCCGATTTATCAAAGCTTCAACTGATAATACGATGGAATCCGCTTGAATCTCATGTCATATTTGACACAAATTGAATCCGCCATAATTAACAAAGCATCAATAGGTACGCTTGCGTCTTTTACGCTGCAGCATACCTATTTTTCAAACTGTCACCCTTGAGGCCGCGAATGCCATAGAAATCAATGGGAGTCTGAAAACCCAGAAAGGTTATGTTAGATGTTGCAAGAGAATGAAGCTTATTACATATTTATGTAAATTAGATAGTTGATTACAATTGTATACTTTTTCTAAATCACAAAGACAGCAAAGACGCATGTTCAGTATTTAAATAATATGCTAAATTGATACTCACATTTGGCAATAGCACACCAATGTGCTGGTAGTGACGTGCTGGTATCTCAGGGCTTATCAGCTCACCCTCTCTCCAGGTGCTGCTCAGCCAGTTGAATCACAAGATAGATCCAAGGATATGAAGCTCAACTCCGTGTAGCATTCAAATGGGAAAAACAAAAGTGCTTGAACTGTGCTAAAGTTTAAAAATGTGTTTATTTAAAAACCATTGATGCCTTATGAAAACGGCAGTTGCCGATAAACACGTTGCAGATAGGGGGTAAAACATGGACACCCCTATTTTAACTCACTTCATTTGTTTTTAATGTGAACTTCATATCCTTGGATCTTTCTTGTGATTCAACTGGCTGAGCAGCACCTGGAGAGAGGGTGAGCTGATACACCCTGAGATATCAGCACGTCACTACCAGCACATTTGTGTGCTATTGCCAAATGTGAGTACCCATTTTTGGATTTTGGTTGCATCATTTCAAGCTCACTTTTGGTTGATCTGCACATGAGGTGCCCCTCTGTGTTGTGTTTCACTTCATAGTTTGGTTCGGATTTGTCTGTGAAGGGGAGAGCAGCCACCTATATCTTGATATCCATTGAGGCCCTTTGAATAGTGCAGAGCATGGATTCCTTTGGGACTATTGCATAACTGTTTGGTAACAGATTTATTGTTTGTAATCCTCATTGAGATAAGATCTGTTATATCTGTTTAAATATTTATTTCAATATTACCACTTGGACGCCCCCTAATTTGGTTTGTTTTACCAATCTAATTTATGTGTCCCTGGATCCAAAAAGATAGGGTCTAATATCACTTTTATTCTGTACAGGCAAGGGGAGATCTCATTGAGGTGTTCCATACAGTAGTCGAGGAGGAATTAACGCAGCTTTTTGATAAGTTTGTTAGGGGCAGAAGGAGAGGCCGGGGGAACCTTGTGGCTGATGAATCAAAAGATTTAAGATAGAACAACAATCTGGTGATATCTACGTCTGATAAAGGTGGTACTATTATAGTGCAAAACAGAGATGATTATGTCAAGGAGGCTATGGGGCCTAGTTATCAAGCCGTCAACCTCAAATACGCTGGAATTCCGCAGCGTATTTGTGGCGAGGCTGATTCGCCTTAGTTATCAAAGGCTAGAGACCGGCAAAAGTAGAATTTTGTGACGTAAACTTCGATCCGCCGGACTCAGTCCGACACAGATCGATTCTTACGTCACTCCAGATGTTCCGCACACAAGTGCGGCACAATCTGACTACTTTTGCTAGTTATCAAAAAACTAGCAGGTACGCACTGCACTTTTACGGCCCAGCGTACCTGGTTTTCAATCCGCCACCCTGGAGGCGGCGGATCCCATAGGAATCAATGGGAGTCTGACCATAGCGAAAGTAGAAGTTCGCTGCTGCCAGACATCCCATTGATTCCTATGGGAGCTGTCTACACCTAACACCCTAACATGTACCCCGAGTCTAAACACCCCTAATCTGTCCCCCCTACACCGCCGCAACTAAATAAAGTTATTACCCCCTAAACCGCCGCTCCCAGAGCCCACCGCAAGCTACTCTATACATATTAACCCCTAAACCGCCGCTCCCGTAGCCCACCGCAACTATAATAAATGTATTAACCCCTAACTCACCGCTCCCGGAGCCCACCGCCACCTACATTATACCTAGTAACCCCTATCCTGCCCCCCTATACCACCGCCCTCTATAATAACGTTATTAACCCCTATCCTGCTGATCCCACACCTCGCCGCAAATAAATAGTTTAACCCCTAAACCGCCGCTCCCTGAACCCGCCGCAACCTATATTAAATTTATTAACCCCTATCCTGCCCCCCCTACACCGTCGCCACCTATAATAAATTTATTAACCCCTATCCTGCCCCCCACTACACCACCGCCACTGTAATAAATTTATTAACCCCTAAACCTAAGTCTAACACTAACCCTAAAACCCCCCTAACTTAAATATTAATTAAATAAATCTAAATAATATTTCTATTATGAACTAAATTAATCCTGTTTAAAACTAAATACTTACCTGTAAAATAAACCCTAATATAGCTACAATATAAATAATAATTATATTGTAGCTATCTTAGGATTTATATTTATTTTACAGGTAACTTTGTATTTATTTTAGCTAGTTAGAATAGTTATTAAATAGTTATTAACTATTTAATAACTACCTAGCTAAAAGAAATACAAAATTACCTGTAAAATAAATCCTAACCTAAGTTACAATTAAACCTAACACTACACTATCATTACATTAATTAAATAAATTAACTACAAATAACTAGAATTAAATACAATTACATAAACTAACTAAAGTACAAAAAATAAAAAAGCTAAGTTACAAAAAATAAAAAAAATAAGTTACAAACATTTTAAAAATATTACAACAATTTTAAGCTACTTACACCTAATCTAAGCCTCCTAATAAAATAACAAAGCCCCCCAAAATAAAAAAATGCCCTACCCTATTCTAAATTAAAAAAGTTCAAAGCTCTTTTACCTTACCAGCCCTTAAAAGGACCTTTTGTGGGGCATGCCCCAAATAATTCAGCTCTTTTGCCTGTAAAAGAAAAATACAACCCCCCCCCCCAACATTAAAACCCACCACCCACATACCCCTAATCTAACCCAAACCCCCTTAATATTTTAAAATGTTTGTAACTTATTTTTTTTATTTTTTGTAACTTAGCTTTTTTTATTTTTTGTACTTTAGTTAGTTTATGTAATTGTATTTATTGTAGTTATTTGTAGTTAATTTATTTAATTTATTTAATGATAGTGTAGTGTTAGGTTTAATTGTAACTTAGGTTAGGATTTATTTTACAGGTAATTTTGTATTTCTTTTAGCTAGGTAGTTATTAAATAGTTAATAACTATTTAATAACTATTCTAACTAGCTAAAATAAATACAAATTTACCTGTAAAATAAAAATAAATCCTAAGATAGCTACAATATAATTATTATTTATATTGTAGCTATATTAGGGTTTATTTTAAAGGTAAGTATTTAGTTTTAAACAGGATTAATTTAGTTCATAATAGAAATATTATTTAGATTTATTTAATTAATATTTAAGTTAGGGGGGTGTTAGGGTTAGTGTTAGACTTAGGTTTAGGGGTTAATAAATTTATTACAGTGGCGGCGGTGTAGTGGGGGGCAGGATAGGGGTTAATAAATTTATTATAGGTGGCGACGGTGTAGGGGGGCAGATTAGGGGTTAATAAATGTAATATAGGTGGCGGCAGGGTCCGGGAGCGGCGGTTTAGGGGTTAAACTATTTATTTAGTTGCTGCGAGGTGCGGGATCAGCAGGATAGGGGTTAATAACTTTATTATAGAGGGCGACGGTATAGGGGGGGGCAGGATAGGGGTTAATAGGTATAATGTAGGTGGCAGCGGTGTCCGGGAGCGGCGGTTTAGGGGTTAATACATTTATCAGAGTTGCGGCAGGGTCTAGGAGCGGCGGTTTAGGGGTTAATAACTTTATTTAGTTGCGGGGGGCTCCGGGGGCGCCGGTATAGGGGGTAGAACAGTGTAGTTTAGTGTGAGTGCTTAGTGACAGGCTAGCAATAAAGCTGGGAAAAAGCCGAAGAGCAGCGAGATCGGATGAGTGATAACTCTCACAGTCCGCTGCTCATCGCCCCGTACTTGGTGCGCGGCTTTTTGACAGCTTTTTTTGATAACTTAGGCAAAAATTTTCAGGTCCGCGGCGGCGATGTGAGGCGACCTTAGGCGGGCGTATTGGGCCGGCGAAAGCAGGAAAGTTGACACGTTGATAACTACCCCCCTATGAGACAATTGTCAAATCTAGATACCTACCAGAGATTAACATTTAACCCTACTGAGTTGTTTAAAAGAGAACTGTGGACTCTGTTGGATAGAGGTGTCTATTGTGGATTTATAGCTTCATCCCAAGCAGAATGCTTAATAAATGACAGTCCATCAATACCAGTGTTTAAACACCTCCCTAAAATACACAAGTCTCTAAAAAATCCCGGGGAGACCCATAATTTCTACCATAGGCACTATAGGGGTAAATTTAGGAAGATGGGTGGAAGACTTTCTCCAACCTATCGTTAAACAGTTACCGGGCCACCTCAGGGACACTATTGCTTAGGAAATTAGACAGTTATGCATGGTGCAATGATTATCTCTTCCTAACGGTTGACGTGGTATCATTGTACTCATGCATTCCTCATGCAGAAGGTATAAAAGCTTTGAAAGAGATGCTTCATATCTATACTTGTTATGATTCAGCAAGATGGGTGGAAGACTTTCTCCAACCTATCGTTAAACAGTTACCGGGCCACCTCAGGGACACTATTGCTTAGGAAATTAGACAGTTATGCATGGTGCAATGATTATCTCTTCCTAACGGTTGACGTGGTATCATTGTACTCATGCATTCCTCATGCAGAAGGTATAAAAGCTTTGAAAGAGATGCTTCATATCTATACTTGTTATGATTCAGCATTCTTTGAATTTGTGGTGAATTACTTCATCTTTGAGGGTCAATATTATGTGCAGAAGCAGGGTACGGCAATGGGTGCAAAATATGCCCCCTCGTATGAGAATCTGTATCTTGGCTACTTTGAACTTAGTAAGATATTTTCTCATTGTAATCCATTTAGGGAGAAAATCCAATTCTATATTAGATTTATAGATGACCTCCTGGTAATTTTGAAGGGGAGTACTAGTATTGTGCCTTTAAATGTATATAACCTTTGAAAGTGTCTAGACTAATATAATTTAATGTATTCTTTGATTTAGACATGACTGCATCTAAATCTTATTTTCTTCAAACATTACCTATGCATATTTACTATAAGAATAGTGTGTATTACATGCATTCATCAATGATAAGAACAATATTCTAAAATTAAATATGTTAACAATTTAGTTGTTGTTAATCGCTTATGATGGCTATTTAATTTTTATTGAAAGGGACATGCAACCCAAAGTTCATCTTCCATGAATCAGACAGAGTATATTTTTAAAAAAAGCCTACATTTAGCTTTGATAATCACATTTGCTTAATTCTCTTGGTATCCTTAGTTGAAAAACCGATCTACAGAGGCTCATGAGCAGCAAAGCATTACTGGGAGCTATCTGCTTATTTGTGGTTGGCCAACAATGCATAGTTGCAATGGTTAGCCAGATCTCTTCAGATACTTCGCAGTGTTGCATAGCTGCTCCTTAAAAAAAAACACACAATGAGGCCTATTTATCATAGGTCTTGCGGACCTGATCCGACAGTGTGGATCAGGTCAGCAAGACCTCGCTGAATGCGGAGAGCAATATGCTCTCTGTATTCATCATATGCTCTATGATACATGCTCTATTTGATTTATGTGAAATAATTACAATAATTATTTTTTAAAACGTCCCTTTAATTTATAAAAGTAACCTATATTTTAAATACAAATAATGCATTACACCATTAGTGAAATATAGCATGGTAAACGTATCTTTCAACACGAGATTCACATTTCTGAAATGTAAAATATAACTTCACATACTGTCACTTAGCACACAATCGATGTGCATTGTTGGGATTGTAAATAAATTAAAAAAGAAGCACTATCAATACTTGACAATGAGTCACAATATTTATTTAATAACAAAGGAATACATACAATATTAACATTCGGTATTAGAATAAATGATCAACAGAGTTAAAAATAAATTGAACAATGTTACACATCTATTGATCAATATTAAACTTTGAATTGTTTCAATAAACATTTACTAATGTCACTGGATAATATTTACTTTTGGAATAGTAAATAAAATATGCTTCAACAGTCAAATGTAAACAAAATTGCTTAATAGTTAACGGATGCAGTATATTATTTATGCGTCCCATACACATTATATTCTCATAAATTCTAAAGAAAAAGTCTACATGCCAAATGTAGTCATAGCACCCCTAGGAGGTGTGCATGTAAGTTACAAAGATATGAATCCATGAACCATTAAGTAACGGCCAATAAGAGTTCATCACACAAACATTACTGGAGTCAGTATGGCCTCACAGACATGCTAACAAAATTACATTATTTTATCCAATGAGATGCACAAATACCATGTCCCATGGTGTATCTCATGTTTACTTCCCCATATTAAAATCCATTACACTTAGCCATTTTTGTCAGTTCTCTAAAGTCTGTTTTGCAACATGGTGCTTCCCAGGTTCACCAGAGAGAAAAGTGCGAAACACTGGTCTACGCGGTCGAGGATTTTTATCTGCACCTTTATGGAGCTCAGAGGAGGTTGACGACTCAAATAGGTGTCCTGGTAGCAAGCGGGGCAGAGGCTGAACAAGGTAAAGATCAGACTTCATATAATATTTTAATATTTGAGTATATATTTAAGAAATGTGTATACAGTCATATTTTCTAAATATCTCGAATTTACAACAAATGTTAACTAGGATAATATACATATGAATTTAGATTTGTCAAACAGCATACAGGGATAATGATATTTATTGCACAATCACAATTATTCTTCACAGAGATAAAATGGAAGTGCGCATCCGTAAACTCCCTATCCTCTGACATTTTATCAATTGAATATCGATTACTGCATAACTTGTAAAGATCCAGCCCCATTCCAGCCCTGCCTCAGCAGGATGATGGTAAGTCCATTTACTCGTTCATACATCATTAAAGGTATATTACCAAAATATTTGATGATCATGATTATGATCGAGCTTTCAATTTAAATAAACCTTATAATGTACTCCTCTAATTATATATATTTATTTTAGTAGTTTAATTGTAAAATATCAAAGCTTATTAGTCTACACTTTTGTGCTTCAGAACATTGATAGCACAGGGTCATTGTTGGCTAAATTTAGACAACAATAATCAACCGATACACAGGTGATAAGCATAAAATGTTCCGTGTACTATGCTTTTGTATGTTTAAATGTTAATCCGAGTAAATGATATATTTACTTAAAATTGCATGCTCTATCTGAATTATGAAATTAAATAATTTGGTTCAGTATCTCTTTAATACAACATTTATGTGTGTACTTGAGCACCAGTAACACATGTTTAAAATATTAGATTTTAACGTGTACACAATATATTATGTTTTACAGATGGTGATGTTATATGTGTTACGGAGGAGAATGTTGTTCCCTTGGGGTTTGATGGTACATCAAAAATATATATTCCAACATGTATAAAACGTTTATTTTAGTGAAATTAGATTTTTAGATAACCATACAGTCCACACCTTGGTCCTGTTGTTAACCTCTTAACGACATACGTCGTACAGGGTACGTCTTGCACAAACTGGTCTTTAAAGACCAGCGATGTACCCTGTACGACGTTGGGGTTGAAAGGGGCTGTAAGCGATCCTGATCGCTTCCAGACACTTTCCGGTTATTGCAGTGATGCTTCGATATCGAGGCATCACTGCAATAACATTTTTCCCCATCCGATGCAGAGAGAGCCACTCTGTGGCCCTCTCTGCACCGGACATCGATGGCCGCAATCGTTGGTGGGTGGGAGCCGACGTGGGAGGCGGGTGGGCGGCCATCGATGGCTTGCTGAGTGCAGAGGTGGGCGGGGTAGCTGGGGGGCGTGCGCGAACGCGCGCGTGTGCATGGGGGAGGCGGGCGGGCGCATGCACGGGGAGGGAGCGGGTGGGAACCATTAGACTATAAAACAGTTTGTTTACATTTAGAGGGAGAGAGGGGGAATAAAATTTGTATTATAAATAATCAAAGTGATCTGGGAGAGGGTGGGGGTTTAGTCTTTGAGGGGGGGGAGCTACACTACAGAAAAGTGGGGGGAAAAATGAAAAAAAAATTTTTTTTATAAAAAATACAAAACAATAATGTAGAAGGGGAGGGTTAGAGAGCTGTTTGGGGGGGACCAGGGAGGTTTGGGGCTAATGGGGATCCTATACCGCAGCATATGTAAATATGCTAAAAAAAAAATACCTTTTATTTTAGTACTGGCAGACTTTCTGCCAGTACTTAAGATAGCGGGGACAATTGTGGGGTGGGGGAGGGAAGAGAGCTGTTTGGGAGGGATCAGGGGGTCTGATGTTTCAGATGGGAGGCTGATCTCTACACTAACACTAAAATTAACCCTGCAAGCTCCCTGCAAGATCCCTAATTAACCCCTTCACTGCTAGACATAATACACGTGTGATGTGCAGCAGCATTTAGCAGCCTTCTAATTACCAAAAAGCATCGCCAAAGCCATATATGTCTGCTATTTCTGAACAAAGGGGATCCCAGAGAAGCATTTACAACAATTTGTGCCATAATTGCACAAGCTGTTTGTTAATAATTTCAGTGAGAAACCTAACATTGCGAAAAATGTTGTTTTTTTAAATTTTATCGCATTTGGCGGTGAAATGGTGGCATTAAATATACCAAAATGGGCCTAGATCAATACTTTGGGTTATCTACTACACTACTGAACAAAGGGGATCCCAGAGAAGCATTTACAACCATTTATGCCATAATTGTATAAGTTGTTTGTAAATAATGTCTGTGAGAAACCTAAAGTTTGTGAAAATATTTGTGAAAAAGTGAACTATTGTTTTTTATTTGATCGCATTTGGCGGTGAAATGGTGGCATGAAATATACAAAAATAGGCCTAGAACAATACTTTGGGATGTCTTCTAAAAACAAATATATACATGTCAAGGGATATTCAGGTATTCCTGACAGATATCAGTGTTCCAATGTAACTAGCGCTCATTTTGAAAAAAAAGTGGTTTTGAAATAGCAAAGTGCTACTTGTATTTATTGCTCTATAACTTGCAAAAAAAGCAAAGAACATGTAAACATTGGGTATTTCTAAAATCAGGACAAAATTTAGAAACTATTAAGCATGGTTGTTTTTTGGTGGTTGTAGATGTGTAACAGATTTTGGGGGTCAAAGTTAGAAAAAGTGTTTTTTTCCATTTTTTCCTCATATTTTAGAATATTATTAATAATAAATTATAAGATATGATGAAAATAATGGTATAAATATAAATAAAGTCCATTTAGTGGCGAGAAAAACGGTATATAATATGTGTGGGTACAGTGAATGAGTAAGAGGAAAATTACAGCTAAACACAAACACAGCAGAAATGTAAAAATAGCCCTGGTCCTTAAGGGAAAGAGATTTAAAAATGGCCTTGTCCTTAAGGGGTTAAATATTATCATATTAAGTTTCAAATACACTACTGTCCCTCTTTCTATATCATGCAGAAGGAACATAGAAATTATGAATCAAGTTTTTTTATTTAGGTATAAATTGACATGGATGGCAAGCACAACCCACTGATGACATCATGATGTCACATGCATATTGCATCCAATCCCACAATAATCATATTATAATTGTACAGACTGTCATTGCTATTCATCTGAGTGCCTAGATGCAGACCAGCTCATGGTGTCATCAGTGATCTGAGCTTATCAGCCTTTTCTAAGTATACATAAAACATAATCATGTTTAAATTCCTTTGATTAATTTCATGGTGCATGATCTGTAAAGGGTGCATGAGTATGTTTGCATATTCATCTAAGGTTTGATTTTAACATGATTTATGTGTAGACTGTCCATTTCACGAAGACAAACATTAATATTTCTTAAACATAAAATGATCCAGTCTGAATGTGTCTATTAATATTGGGATGACATACATTTAATCCTAATGTAAAATAGCTATTCAAAATAAATACTTTTAAAATGTCAGATAGCATTCTATTCTTAATATTTAATATGAAAGGTACTATCTACTATGTAAATGTTTTGAATATTAAATGATTGATCCATCAAGGTTTAAATAAATTGTATTTAACATTACCAGGGCAATCATGTTAATATATTTTGTCATCAGTCATTACTTTGTTTCAAAGTCTATGTAGAGTGTCCATTTATTTTTGGTCACATGACACACTTCCATAGTATTAAATTAGTGGACTTTCATAAGTCAATCCACGGGCATGTGTCTAAAATTACTGTGTTGTGCACATTAAATAACGCACTCTAGATGTGATCCAATGACAAGTACATCACATAAGAGACAGACCTCTATGGCTCTTCAATAAAAAATGCATCCATGTGTACTGATATATATTATGAAAAAGATAAATGTAATATTGTAAAATCATAAAGATGACACCATTATGGGGACATTGCAACATATGCTTTTTCAAGTTTCAAGGATCAATTTAAAAAAAATCGAAATTAGACTTGCTTCAAATCAATTAAGACATTTAAACATAGTCATTATTGTGACTTTGTCTATTTTTTATCAAAATAAATAATTACATATTTCAAATGATGATGAATATTAAATTGAAATGTAAATAATATATTTGTATATAATATATTTATCAAAATATTTTTTTTATATATTTCAGATGGACGATCCACTTCTGGGCATCACCCTGCTACACCTCCCCAACCTCCCCCCACTGCCCCCACTTGCCGCTCTTCCCGTCATTCCCACCCTGCACCTACCAAAGCTGTCCCACCTGCCCTTCGCCGCTCCACCCCGTCATTGCCTTCCTGCTTTTACCCAACCTCAGCCACCTGCTCCTGCCCATCCGCCCCATCATGCCCCTGCCCCACCATCCTCATCTGGCCCTGACCCACCTGTGCAGGCCCCACTTTCCTCACCTAGGCCTGCCCCACCGGTCCAGGCCCCACCTTCCTCGCCTGGCCCTGCTCCACCTTGTCCCATCCATCCTCCCCACCAACCCATTTTCCCTGATCCTCACCTTCCTCAGCCTGGGTATCCTGTTCTCCTTCCCAGCCACAGATGTAAGTATCATTCAAAATAAAGATTAGATCAAACATTCTTAAAGGGACATTATACTGATCTAATTCTACAGAAATGTAATTTTAATCGAAAACTTTATTTTAAAATATTTTATTTTGGATATGAATGTAAATGTTTCATATTTACATTATTTTAAATTAACATGAACATGTTTTTTTAAGAAAATGATATTGTCTAAATTTTGCATATCAATTATGTAAATATGCATTTGTTTGGCTTTTTATTTAATCACAGCCCCTTTCCCTGTGTGTCATAAACTAAAGAAATAATGATTTCTCTATAAAGTTATTATTTTATTTTATCTAAATGGTTTAGCTATGAAGAGCATATTTAATGTGTATTCTACATAGTATATTTTCTTATAATGATGATTTTTATTTAAATTAGTACAATGTCCCATTGCTATATTTTAATTCTGTTCTTTCATTTATATTAATTTTAAAATAATTATTTTTATATATGTTGTGACTCAGCATGGTTGATGCTAGAGTCTCTAGCTAGATTGGAGGGCACCATGCTGAGTTGCCATCAGCGGTTGGGAGCGATGCAGGATTCCATGGTTTTGCAGCTAAAGCTTTATCGCCTTATGCTAACTCGCATGAGCCATATAGAGGCAAGACTGCAAGCTGCAGCTGCAGAATCTCAGGCCAAGGAAAGTAACGAGGATGCCCCAGAAAGTGGAGAGTCTGGAGATGCCCCAAGGGAGCAGGAATCACTCCACTGTCCATATTATTTTTGTGTTTTAGTTGTTGCCTGTTGGCCTTTGTTTGCCCTTGTCAACTCCCTCCAAGGACTGTGATGCATTATGTCACCTTGTTAGATGGCTCCAAAGGGGCTGTGTTGGCGTTTGTTTGCCCTTGTAAACTCCCTCCAAGGACTGTGATGCACTATGTCACCTTGTCAGATGGCTCCAGAGGGGCTGTGTTGGACTTTGTTTGCCCTTGTCAACTCCCTCCAAGGACTGTGATGCATTATGTTACCTTGTTAGATGGCTCCAAAGGGGCTGTGTTGGCTTTTGTTTGCCCTTGTCAACTCCCTCCAAGGACTGTGATGCACTATGTCACCTTGTCAGATGGCTCCAAAGGGGACTGTGTTATCAATCTGACTTATTTGTCCTCTTATATTATTGAATTATGTTTTATGATCTTCAGAAATCATATTTATCCTAATAAAATAAATATTTTATTTTTAATTTTAGATTTGTTATTTTTTTATTAATGTCATTTCTAATAAAAGTAATTTGTTGTGAATAATTCTTAAGTGATGCTGACAACAATAATTTATTTATGGATATGCATTTATAAGATATATTTTTATATATTATTTCTTTTTTAATCAACATATATAATATATTTAAACCAGACTATAATCTGGATGTTGACAGCACATATATTCCAATTCTCATGAAATTTTATTTTAGTATTAGAACATACAAAATCACTATGTGTAATGCACACATTTTAGATGAATAATCTATTTCTATGATGTTTTTTTTATTTTTAATTATCAAACAATATATTGCTATAGGTTACATATAATGTATAAACAATACACATTTTCGTGATGTATATAGTAGCATTATTTCTATCTTAAACCTTGATGCTTCATAAATATTTCATAATCTTACTATTCAAATTAAATATATATTTATTAACAACAATGGATTGTATTTCACATATCACATTTTCACATTATTATGTAATCCAGGGTTACATTATGTGAAAATGTGCGTTACATAGAACAAAAACGCTTGCTATTTAACAATATAGCACATGCTAGTTTTTAAAATAGAAATACAATTGTTATTGACATGGCAAACTGTTAAATTCCGTAATTTGATTGGATTCCATTGTTCCGCGATACTGGATGTGCCATGTTGTGTAAGACGTCACATGCAAATGGTTAAATTCCGTAATTTGATTTGATCATGTTGTTCCACAATATTGGATGCGCCATGTTGCATAAGACGCAGTGGCGTATTTAGTTTTTGTGCTGCCCTAGGCACTCAAAATTCTTCTGTCCCCCCCAAAGGTTTTAGGCCTGTTTTCCCCTAATATGTGTTTGGGGTACAGTTGTTTTTTTTCTCATAACAATTCAAAAGAAAATAGGCTAGAAAAACCCTTTGAATACAGGTGGGTTGAATTGCATGCATCTAATACCATTTTCTCCTTAAGAGAAAGGAGAGAAAAGAGGGTGGGGGAGAAAAGGGAGGGAAAGGAAAGAAGGGAGGGAGAGAGAGAAGAGAAAAGTGGGGAGGGAGAGGAGAAAAGGGGGGAGGGAAAGAAGGGAGTGAAAGAAGGGAGCAAGGGATTGAGTTGAGGGAGGAAGGGAGTTGAGGAAGGGAGGGAGAAAGGGAAAGAAGGGAGAGAGAGGAAGGGAGGGAAAGAAGAATACACTTTGAAACAATCACTGCCCTTCACATGCAACAACATACAGTAATTACCATCATTCAAGTAATAAAAACTGTTTAAGTGTCCGCTTAATATTTACTCCATGGGTTCATGAATGCAGAGAAAGCTATCAGTAGCTAACATACATTAGCGCTGAGAGTTTATGATTAGACATCACATGAATGCAGAGAAAGCTATTAGTAGCTAACATACATTAGCACTGAGAGTTTATGATTAGACATCACATGAATGCAGAGAAAGCTATTAGTAGATAACATACATTAGCACTGAGAGTTTATGATTAGACATCACATGAATGCAGAGAAAGCTAGCTATTAGTAGCTAACATACATTAGCACTGAGAGTTTATGATTAGACATCACATGAATGCAGAGAAAGCTAGCTATTAGTAGCTAACATACATTAGCACTGAGAGTTTATGATTAGACATCACAAACTGATCTAAGCAGTGCACAGACGCATCCAGTCTGTTAGCTGCTAAGACCTGCAATAAGCACTGTGCTCCCAGACCCACCACAGCTGACAAGGGGAGGCAGGCATATCAGCACAAGGTCTTCTCCTCCAGCCTCACCTTGTAAGCATATCCCTGGGCAAGCTTCTCACCAAGAACGCTTCCCCTGCAAAAATGCCGGCGGCTCTAAATGAAGCAACGGTTTAAAGGAGCACTGCCTGTGAAGAGCGACCTTAATCAGGGCACGTCTCTTGTCTTCTCTGTAAAAGCCTGCACTTTATCGCTCACTGTACTGTGTGCCCCTCCCAAATCTGCTGCCCTAGGCACCGGCCTTGTTGGCCTAGGCCATAATACGCCCCTGGTAAGACATCACATGCAAACGGATAAATTCCGTAATTTGATTGGACAACATTGTTACACGATATTGGATGCGCCATGAGAACACAAGTTTAAAACCATGATTTTCTGAGTTTATAGATTGTGTACATCTTTGACATTGTTGTAACATAGATAAGAAAAGATCTAAAATATTTCGATTGATGACTGTCTCATGGAAGAAACGAATGAAGTCAATGGCCTCTAGTTATCAACGTGTCTACTTACCTGCCATCGCCGGCCCCAATAAGCACTACGCACACCTAAGCTCACCTACCATCGCCGCCACAGACCTGAATAATCTCGCCAAAGTTATCAACAAAGTTGTAAAAAAGCCGTGCACCAAGTACGGGGTGATGAGCAGCGGACTGTGATAGTTATCACTCATCCGATCTCACTGCTCTTCGGCTTTTTTCCATCTTAATTGCTAGCCTGTCACTAAGCACTCACACTAAACTACACTGTTCTACCCCCTATACCGCCGCCCCTGGAGCCTCCCGCAACTATAATAAATGTATTAACCCCTAAACCGCCGCTCCCGGAGCCCACCGCCACCTACATCATACAAGTAACCCCTATCCTGCCCCCCCTATACCGCCGCCACCTATAATAAATGTATTAACCCCTATCCTGCCGATCCCAGACCCCGCCGCAACTAAATAAATTGTTTAACCCCTAAACCACCGCTCCCGGACCCCGCCGCCACCTATATTAAACTTATTAACCCCTAATCTGCCCCCCCTACACCGTCGCCACCTATAATAAATTTATTAACCCCTATACTGCCCCCCCATACCGCCGCAACCTATAATAAACTTATTAACCCCTAAACCTAAGTCTAACCCTAACCCTAACATCCCCCTAACTTAAATATTAATTAAATACCTGTACATCTAAATATTATAACTCTTATTAACTAAATTAATCCTATTTAAAACTAAATACTTACCTGTAAAATAAACCCTAAGATAGCTACAATGTAATTAATAATTACATTGTAGCTATTTTAGGATTTAAATTTATTTTACAGGTAACTTTGTATTTATTTTAGCTAGTTAGAATAGTTATTAAATAGTTATTAACTATTTAATAACTCCCTAGCTAAAGGAAATACAAAATGACCTGTAAAATAAATCCTAACCTAATTTACAATTAAACCTAACACTACACTATCATTAAATTAATTAAATAAATTACCTACAAATAACTACAATTAAATACAATTAAATAAACTAACAAAAGTACAAAAAATAAAAAAAAAAGTTAAAAAAAAAATAAATAAGTTACAAACATTTAAAAAATATTACAACAATTTTAAGCTACTTACACCTAATCTAAGCCCCCTAATAAAATAACAAAGCCCCCCAAAATAAAAAATGCCCTAGCCTATTCTACATTAAAAAGTTAACAGCTCTATTACCTTACCAGCCCTTAAAAGGGCCTGTAAAAATAAAATAAAACCCCAACATTAAAACCCACCACCCACATACCCCTACTCTAACCCAAATCCCCCTTAAATAAACCTAACACTACCCCCCTGAAGATCATCCTACCTTTAGCGGTCTTCAGCCAGCTGACCACCGATGGAACAGAAGAAGACATCCGGAGCGGCAGAAGTCATCATCCAAGGGGTGCTGAAGAAGTCTTCCATCCGATTGAAGTCATCATCCAGGCGATGCCAATCAGATTAATCTCGCATTCTATTGGCATTCTATTGGCTGATCGGAACAGCCAATAGAATGCTAGCTCAATCTGATTAGCTGATTGGATCAGCCAATCCGATTGAACTTCAATCTGATTGGCTGATTTAATCAGCCAATCAGATTTTTCCTACCTTAATTCCGATTGGCTGATAGAATCCTATCAGCCAATCGGAATTCGAGGGACGCCATCTTGGATGATGTCACTTAAAGGAACCGTCATTCGTCGTTCAGTCGTCGGTGGAAGAAGATGGCTCCGCGTCGGCTCGTCTGAAGATGGCTCCGCTCCGGATGGATGAAGATTGAAGACGCCGCCTGGATGATGACTTCAATCGGATGGAAGACTTCTTCAGCGCCGCCTGGATGTTGACTTCAATCGGATGGAAGACTTCTTCAGCGCCCCTTGGATGATGACTTCTGCCGCTCTGGATGTCTTCATCTGTTCCATCGGTGGTCGGCTGGCTGAAGACGGCTAAAGGTAGGATGATCTTCAGGGGGGTAGTGTTAGGTTTATTTAAATGAAATAATTGTTATTATTATTACTCACACTCCTCCAAATATAACACCAGGTAAGATACATATATCTAGATATGAAATAAACATCAAACCTCAAAGTACCGACATTGTAATTTATAATAAATTGTCCCACTAGAGTGGCTTTGGTATCAAAAAAGTCCATGGAGTATTGAAGTATCCATAGATATTCCTGCTTGGGATATTGTGTTAGGTTTATTTAAGGGGGGTTTGGGTTAGAGTAGGGGTATGTGGGTGGTGGGTTTTAATGTTGGGGGGGTTGTATTTTATTTTTACAGGCAAAAGAGCTGAATTCTTTGGGGCATGCCACACAAAAGGCCCTTTTAAGGGCTGGTAAGGTAATAGAGCTGTTAACTTTTTAATGTAGAATAGGGTAGGGCATTTTTTTATTTTGGGGGGCTTTGTTATTTTATTAGGGGGCTTAGATTAGGTGTAAGTAGCTTAAAATTGTAATATTTTTTAAATGTTTGTAACTTATTTTTTTTATTTTTTGTAATTTATTTTGGCTAGGTAGTTATTAAATAGTTAATAACTATTTAATAACTATTCTAACTAGCTAAAATAAATACAAAGTTACCTGTAAAGTAAATTTAAATCCTAAAATAGCTACAATGTAATTATTAATTACATTGTAGCTATTTTAGGGTTTATTTTACAGGTAAGTATTTAGTTTTAAATAGGAATAATTTATTTAATGATAGTGTAGTGTTAGGTGTAATTGTAAATTAGGTTAGTTTTTATTTTACAGGTAAATTTCTCTTTATTTTAACTAGGTAGCTATTAAATAGTTAATAACTATTTAATAGCTATTGTACCTAGTTAAAATAAATTGAAATTTGCCTGTAAAATAAAAATAAATCCTAAAATAGATACAATATAATTATTATTTATATTGTAGCTATATTAGGGTTTATTTTACAGTTAAGTATTTAGTTTTAAATAGGATTAATTTAGTTAATAAGAGTTATAATATTTAGATGTATTTAATTAATATTTAAGTTAGGGAGGTGTTAGGGTTAGACTTAGGTTTAGGGGTTAATAATTTTATTATAGTTGCGGCGATGTAGGGGGGGGACAGATTAGGGGTGTTTAGACTCGGGGTACATGTTAGGGTGTTAGGTGCAGACAGCTCCCATAGGAATCAATGGGATGTCGGGCAGCAGCGAACATGAACTTTTGCTATGGTCAGACTCCCATTGATTCCTATGGGATCCGCCGCCTCTAGGGCGGCGGATTGAAAACCAGGTACACTGGCCCGGAAAAGTGCCGAGCGTACCTGCTAGTTTTTTTATAACTAGCAAAAGTAGTCAGATTGTGCCGAACTTGTGTGCGGAACCTCTGGAGTGACGTAAGAATCGATCTGTGTCGGACTGAGTCTGGCGGATCGCAGCTTACGTCACTATATTCTACTTTTGCCAGTGTGTAGGGCTTGATAACTAAGGCGAATCACCCTCGCCACAAATACGCTGTGGAATTCCAGCGTATTTGAGGTTGACGGCTTGATAACTAGAGGCCAATGTGTTGTTGATTCTGAATATATTTTGAGGCAAGTGATAATACATGTTCTGCGATGAATATACTCCATCTTGTTTAATATGTTTGTCAACAATATTTTCTCATGAGCACATTTATGTGTTATGTTTAATTGTATATATTTTCATTTCTGAAACATGCGCAATGCACATCTGTATTTGAAGTCAGTTTTCAATATGCATTCACCTATATCATATGAAATATCATGTATATTTTTATTCTGTAACATATAATAAATCATACATACTTTTTAGAGATGTTATGTCCTAATCATTATTATTTAATTAAATGATCAATATTGTGTCAAGTATCAATTCAACATTGTTGTTATCCAAATAATATAGCACTCTGAGCAGGAAATTCAAATGTAACTCGTAAATGAAATACATATCCAAAATAAGTAAAACACTTTAAGATAGCTTAACAAAAGTACACTTTATTTTTCGTATTCAATTTTGTCAACACATCAAAACAAATATGGCAGACAGGCTTTTTCAACAAATCGAATCTTTGTTTTATTTAACAAGCACATGTAAATATACTAATAAGCCATTAAATGAGGATTTGTATATGTTAGCATATTTTCTTGTTTAACCTATGTTGTTTGCATCAACACAGTGATCTGCCATCATGTATAATTGTAATGGTTGTTGGTTTGTATTAGGAGAACACGTTTGGACATCACAAAACCAAATCAATCTAATCAACAGGGACAGCTTGTGATGATGTTGTCTCATCACACTTGTAAAACACACTCGGCAAACAATCTGCCACCATGGACCTGGTCCCATAGAAGCCTATTGAATACAGAGCGTGCTTCACCAGTGTAAGAAGACAACATCATCACATAATTATCCTTTTACACATTAACTTTAAATTAAAATAAAAAATATATTAACAAAATAACTTCTTCCTCCTTCCCTTCTTCCCACAACAGGGAGGCTCTAGAGTGGTCAAAGGCCTCCTCAGTCATGTCCTCTTTAGAGATGGTTGGGGAAGAGGGGGAGGAGGAGTACTGTGAGGGATTGGGTATTGACAAGGCAGAGGAGGAGATGGAGGAGGTAATGGAGGAGGCACAGGATCTGATGGGGCAGGGGCTGCAGGTGAAACAGGAGCTGATGGTCCAGGCTCTTGTGGTCTTACCATTTCTGGAAAGGATCTGCTGGCCACCTCCCGAAGGACCTGAAATATGTTATTTAGAACATCTAACATGTTTCTTTGTCCTTCTATCAGGGTTTTCACTGCATTGTTCATAAACTGTGTTTGTCTCTCTTGTGCCCTCCGGGAGTCCTGCATATCTTTTTGGAAGACCTGCATCAGCTCCACCTCGGACAGTGTGGGGGGGTATGTTTTCTGCAGGGGGAGCTTCTGCACGAGGAGCTGCTGCACAGGGAGCTTCTGCATGGGGAGCTTCTGCACGGGGAGCTTCTGCATGGGGAGCTGCTGCAGGGGGATCCTCCTGTTCTCTCCGAGGTGGCGTGTCACCTTCTGCACCACACTCATGCCTGGGTGGAGGAGGAGCAGCATCATGTTCCTCATGTGAGGATGACCTTTGTGGAATCTGCTGTATTTCCTCCTCACCGGCCTCAGACCCTGTATATTTTTAAATTAAACAAATAAGAGCTATTAGCACAGTTACAAATAAAGATGTAAATGTTATAGTTTAAAATGTATTAATGAGGCTGCCTTAGTAATTCAATTTTATCCAAAATAAATCAATACGATTTACATATTTGAAAACCCGTCTTTCGGATATCTAGATGGTCAATATTAATTTATTTTTGTGTGCATCTTAAATATGTTTAAATGCACACATAATCTGGAGACTAGATTCTAATGTAATAGCTTTTCTTCAAATAAAACTTTCTCAAGGTAATTCTGAATTTGTTTTCTGAATGATGTTAGAAAATGCGAAATTGTGATTGTCATATCCATAATTTATTTTGAGTGTAAATGAGTTATGAGGTGTATGAATGCGCATGTCCATACAGCTCGCTTTTTCAATTCCGGTAGCAGTGCTGTATGGATTTCAAGTCCCTCCTGAAGTTCCCTACTGCATTGACAGCATCCCTTTTCTCCTCTCACAACCTTTAATTCACTGCAGAGGTGGTATTCTGTGCCTTCAGCCTCGTAGCCCTCTTCATATAGGCCATTATAAGGGTCTCCTTCTCCTCCATGGCATACCCCTCCTCCGTCTGCCTGGGTCTCCTATGTGATGTGAACCTCTGTTCTCTGGACTGTATTGCGCCCTGTCTGCGCTCCTGCCTTGCCCCACTGGGCCCAGCCACTTGTTCGTCTTCAACAAGGTGGCTTAACCCACCCACCCTGACCTCTCCCCCTTCCTCTCTAATTCCTCTCCCCCTTCATCTCCCACTCTCGTCCCTAATCTCCTCCCTAATCTCATCCCTACTCCCCCCCCCCCCCCCCGTCGCCATACTTTTTCAGAATGTAAAAAATAGCACAAATGAAAGGGGGTCAAAATAAAGAAATAAACCAAATAGTGCTCAAAGTGTGAATGGGTTTTAGAAAAAAGGGTAAGGGGTAGAACCAAACACAGACAAACGTATAAAAATGTAATAAATGAGGGCGTTGAAACAATCAGTTGGTATAAAATCAACAGAATATAACTATAGATATGTTTTGTGTGAGACTATGAGGGAAGGAAGGGTATATGGTATTGGTACAGATTTAAAGGGAATGGGATGTGGAGTGTATGTGTGTATGTAGTGTTACAGCTATGTGTATGTAGGTATTGAATGTGTTTACGTGTAAATTAATGTAAATATGTTTAACTATGTGTAATGAAAAACAAAGCAGCACTCGCACACTCACCCAGACAGATTCGTACACAATTACAACTCTCTCTCTCTCTGTCTCACACACACACTCTCTCTATCTCTTCACTATCTCTTTCTATCTCTCTCACTATCTCTCTCTCTCTCTCTATCTCTCTCACTACCTCTATCTCTCTCCCTCTATCTCTCTCTCTATATCTCTCTCTATATCTCTCTCTATCTCTAACTTCCGAAGCCTAGACCTGTACCTGTCTCAAAAAGCAATACAGTCAACAAATCTCAAAAAAGCAATACAGTCAACAAATCTCAAAAAAGCAATACAGTCAACGTATCCATGTTCAGATCATGCTTATATGCCCTATGTAAATTCTTAATGATGTACCGGTTTGTAATGTAATCGAGGTACAGGTGTGCTGTTGTGAAAATTTGTATGTGTGCAATGTGGAGTAGTTGTTTGAATTTGTGCATTCTCAGATTGAGTTTCTGAATCCAGATATGTATTTGTTAAATCATTGTTTTTTCTAAATGTTTGAATGTAGTATTTGTTGTAAAAAATTGTGATTGTTGAATGCGAATATGCTATGTTGTGTGAGCGATTGTTGTTTTTACATTTGATATGATTATTATTTCTGTCCATTAAGTTGTATGGGTAATGTGACAGAGTAATGTGTAGTTCTCGCGATATCGAGTGTTAGATGAAAAATCTTTTTTTTCTTGTTTCTATTGATCTCTATGGGGAATACATTACGTGGTGAAATAAACCCGGTTTTCGTGTTAACGCGATACGTAACGACATTCTTTTCAGACTTGTAATACCTGCACAACAAAGGGTACGCAATAACCATAACACATGCGCTATTTGCGCACAGCCATAACGCGAAGCTTGTAATCTAGGCATTTGTTTGAGCCTCTGCATGTTTGTCCTTTACTGCTGTCTAATGCTTCTGCTTTTGACCACCCTGTTCTTCAGCTTATGCTTATGGGTTGCCCTCATGTCGAGAAGCCTAGTAGGACCGATTTCTGTTACAGTGACATCTTAGCTTGAACCTGAACTCTGCCTACTGTATTTGTAATGTTTCTGCTCAATTCATTTTTACCCTGGTTATACCTTGCCATTCCATGATTGCTGTTCTGATTTTTACGTACCCTGCACTGTATTTGTGGCACCTATTCCTATCCCCGATATGAGCTTACAGTTTAACCCAAGCGTGGGCTATCCAACACAGCCAGAGACCACAGTCTTGAAAGGTGCTGTGCTATCCTAGTTCCAAACTGCAACAAAAGACTCAGTTCCATTCTTGTGTTCCTGTGGTACCAGTATCCATCTCTGTGTTCCTGTGGTACCAGTATCCATCTCTGTGTTCCTTTGGTGCCAGTATACATCTCTGTGTTCCTGTGGTACCAGTATCCATCTCTGTGTTCCTGTGGTGCCAGTATACATCTTTGTATTCGTGTGATGCCAGTATTTTGCTCACTGTTCCTTCAGTGCCAATAACTTTTCTTGGGCTCCAATGGTGCCTGTTACCAGTCCTGTTTTCCAGCAACAGGTGCTCTCGGCCTTGCTAGTGTTCTGTTTATGTTTCTGTGATGCCAGTAACCAGTCTTGGGCTCCTGTGGTACCAGTTACCAATCCTGTGTTCCAGCAGCATCTGCAACAACCATGCCTTTTTTTTTTTTTTGCTATTGTGTTCATGTGGTGTCAGAATCCTACCATGTGTGTGTAAGGCATATCCTATCTTAAGTTCCTGTAATGCTGATATCCTATCGTGTCCCCCTGTGGTGGCCTTGTGTTTGTAATTCATTTGTATCCTATCTTGGGTTCTTGGGATGCTGGTATCTTGTCTTGTCTTCCTGTGGTGATTGTGACCTGCAGGCCTGTAACTAATTAAAGGATTAGAAATCTTTGCACAGTTGTACCTAAATAAAATACATTATTATAATAACTATTATATATGTAATTAAATAAAACTATTTTTGAATGAAAACAAACCTTCTACATACTTTAAATATTTAGTTTAATTTTTCACAAAAGGAGCGGGAATGTCCTCCCATAAAAGCAGGTATAGGTTATGAAAATTTTGCTACCACACCCCAGCCAATGGCAAAGCGGCTGGGCCCTTTAATTTTAATATTCTTATTATGTCATTTGTCTGCTTCGCATGCGCACTTGCTTTATAAGGTAATTGCATGCGTACTACTGTCAGAAACTTTCAGCGGCGGCCATATTTGGATTTCCTATTCATTGCAAACATATAATATTTAATATGCTCGTTAGTCTAGGGGTACTTTGTACACTTACCTAGAAGATCTTGCTAAAGTTGTTGCTGCTCCTTCTTTTGCAACATACGCTGCCCCTCGCTCTGATGCGCTACTCCCTCCTGCATTGACGTCACGATCTACGTGTCTGCCCTGCATCTGGCACTTGGATCTTGACGCACCGCAGTAGAGAGGATAGAGGGGGATGAGTCTGCACATATGTTGTTTTTTTCAACACGTGTAAAAATTGTGCATTAACATTGCATTAAACAAATTGACTAGTTAATTTATTTGATCATTATTGGGCCACATTCTGATTATTTGCAAATAGGTGTCAACTGTATTTAATGCCTCTGTAAGAAGTGACATTGGTTTACCAGAGCTTTTGACTCTGTTACACATTCACATGATAAAAATATTGTAACCTAGTTATCACATTTGCACATCTAGACGCAGGAATAGTATATATAAATATATATAAATAAAGTCCCAGTTGCAAAGTTATGGAAACCATACTAAAATGCTGTAGAATTCCATTGTTTAGATTAAACAGAGAAAATATGTGATTGTAAAAAAATAATATTATTGTGAATAATTGTTATCTAAAAAAAGAAACCAATATGGGGCCTGATTATGAGTGGAGCTCTATTTAGTGCTTACGCTAGAGAGCTAATTGCGCTAGAAGTAAACTTTTTTTGTGCGTCGGGTTGCACTCGTATTATGAGTTGAAAGTAAAAAGTTTGCACTCTCATCCGACGCACGCAAAAAGTTTACTTCTAGTGCAATTAAAATATTGCACGCACAATAACCTATTCCCCCCATAGAAGTCAATGGAGAAAAAGAAGTGGAAAAAAACACCCTACTCGCGCGCTAACCCAAACTCATATTCTCATTTGCACTAACCCGATCGCATATTCACATATGTGCTAACCTGAGCACTTATTCACATATTACCCCATAAAAGTCAATGTAGAAAAAAAAAGTAGGGAAAAAAAAAAAAGTAGGGAAAAAAAAAAACAACTAACACCCTACTTGCGAGCTAACCCAAACTCATATTCTCATATACACTAACCTGATCGCATATTCACAAATCCGCTAACCAGATGACATATTCACATATGCAAGTAGAAGAAGGCAGCCTCCAGCAGTGAGCAAAGTGACTTTTATTTTAAACACAGGTCAAATACAGCAACGTTTCGGGCTAACAATAAGCCCTTTCTCAAGCCTGACATAAATTGAACAAAACACCATTTAAATAGCCATATTGGCGCCAAACAATTGTGAAAAAATTGCACATATATCGCCCTCTAGTGGTGGACTTGAATATTGCATGTCAAAAATACATTTCTTACAATTACAAAGATACAAATGTGTTACAAAGTATTTTACATTGTATATATTGCACAAATTCAATAACCAACTTCATAAATAAAGTGCCAAGTGATCCTATAAAGAAAATAAAAAATAAAAAGTAAAGAATTAGAATAATAATATTTGTGACAACTAAATTCAATGTGAATATATTAGTGAAAATAAATATATTAAATATTCGAGTTTATTTAGAATTTAAAATTTAAAATTAATCACAATACTCATATCAAAATTTCTTAATTACCATATATATATATAGGACCACAATCAATCGAATGGACTATATATAAATTGAAAATTGTTATATGAGGGAATCCTTCAACAAAGGATACCCATATAACAAAAAGTCAGAGATTTAAAAACTAATGGGTACTCAGTGAAAATATAGGAAATGCCAAATATCTATATCCAATAATGTCACTCAAATGACCTTTTTTGACTACTAGCTAAGGCATAATCCACTATAATGCTAAATTAAATATATAGCAAAGGTAAATGCAAACCCCTACGCTTAAAGAAGTAACCTATTTTTCTTGCTCAATATTGAATTATACTTTTTAGATTTTAAATGTTGTCCAGTTACACTCCCTATTGAGGCCTTTAGGCCATAAAGTGTTAAGCTCATTGATCCAAAAGGCTTCCCTTTTATTCAATAAGGCCTCTCTATCACCACCTCTCCTAGGCATGTGTATATGTTCCAAAATTTGGAAGCGTAATTGGCTGATACTATGTCCTGCTTGTAGAAAATGCGCAGACACTGGAGCATCCTTGCCACATCTGATATTTGACTTGTGCTCAGATATCCTCTCACGTGCCTCTCTTGTCGATTGTCCAATGTATACCAATGAACATGGACACTTAATGGCATATATGATAAACTCTGTCCTACAAGTCAAATATTCTTTAATCCGGTATTTTCTACCTGTGTAGGGATGAAAAAATTCTCCTCCCTTAATCATAGAATTACAATTTATGCAAGAGAGGCAAGGATAGCAACCTGTGCGCCGCTTACCAGTGATAGTTTTCTGTTGATATTTGTGACTACCAACATCTGCTCTAACTAGTTGATCTTTAATATTTGGACTCCTTTTGTAAGCCGGCATTGGTGGTTCATGGAATGCATTAATGTCAGGATGGCATTTCTGTAAAATGTGCCAATACTTCCGTATAATTTTGTTCACCTGACTACTCCTAGTGCTATATTGTGTGACAAACAATAACCTATTGATCTTATCTTTCTTCCTATTCCTCTTATTTCCAATGGGTTCAGACTTTCCAATTCTTGAAATGATATTTTGCTTTTCTTTATTCACAAGTTCAAAAGGGTAACCTCTTTGTAAAAATTTGTTTGACATCTGTTCCAGTCTTTTCATTTTTAATTCAGTATCAGACACAATACGATCCACTCTTAATAATTGACTTTTTGGTTTTGGAAGGTGGATGAAAGCTGCCATACAGCAAAGTGTTGTTTTTGTCTGTGGGCTTTGAATAAATGTCCGCTCTTAATCCATGTTCCACTTTGTAAATGCATGTGTCTAAGAATTGAATAGACTGTTCACTCCATGTCAAACAAAATTTAATGCCATTAACAGACTTATTGAGATCATCAATAAATAGGAGTAGGGATCCAATGTCGCCATACCATATGCCAAACACATCGTCAATGAACCTCCACCATGTGGCACCAAATTTCTTAAATAATGTATGTTCATAGACAAAAATCTCTTCAAAATTGTTCATAAAAATGTTGGCATATGTTGGGGCGACATTGGATCCCATAGCAGTACCCTTCCTTTGAAAGAAAAACTCATCCTTAAAAAGAAAATAATTCATATAGAGGATAACCTCTAATAATTCTAAAAAGAATTGTATCTGAGATAAACTGAATCTATTATCATTTTTCAAAACCTTGGCAACTGATTCTATCCCACTTGTATGTTTAATCGATGTGTATAAGCTAGACACGTCAAGTGTAAACAGAATTACCTTAGTATTTTCCAAATCTAGTTGTTCAATCTTTTTTAAAAAATCATATGTATCTTGGATATAAGATGTAGATTTAGTAACATATGGTTGTAAAATTTTGTCCAAGAAGATAGAAATATTGGTAAAAATAGATCCAGATCCTGCCACTATTGGTCTGCCAGGTGGTTTTAACTCATTCTTATGAATCTTTGGCAGACAATAGATGACAGGTCTCACTGGATGTTTAACATGTAAAAAATCATACAAATCTTTAGAGATCAATCCATTGTTTTTAGCTTTACCTAGAATACTGGTAATCTCTTTTTGAATCTTATGCGTGGGGTCATAACCAATCCTGACGTATACAGAGATATCACTAAGTTGTTGCTCAATTTCAGATATATATGCCACCTGGCTCATCACTACTAGGGCACCACCCTTGTCAGCTGCCTTAATAGCCAATTCCTTTCTCTGTTTCAAGCACTTTAAGGATGTTGAGTCATTTTTATATTCCATCAAACGTTTTTGGAACATAATATCAGGTATCTGGAATAATTGCTCAACATCCCTAAGTACTAGCTCAAAGAATGTATTGGCTCCATTATCAGTTATGACCGGATTAAAATTGCTATTTTTCTTAAGACCCACTGTCTGGCAAGTAAGCATCTCATTACTCTTGGAAGGGGTTACCACATTATCAGTTTTACCTTTTTTATCAAAAAACAATTTCAGTTTAATACTGCGAAAAAAAGCATGTAATTCATGTTTCAATTGGAATAAATTCCCTTTGTTAATAGGGCAATATGATAGCCCTTTGTTAAGGAGAGTGACTTCTTTGCAGGATTAAACTGAAATTGTTTTTTGATAAAAAAGGTAAAACTGATAATGTGGTAACCCCTTCCAAGAGTAATGAGATGCTTACTTGCCAGACAGTGGGTCTTAAGAAAAATAGCAATTTTAATCCGGTCATAACTGATAATGGAGCCAATACATTCTTTGAGCTAGTACTTAGGGATGTTGAGCAATTATTCCAGATACCTGATATTATGTTCCAAAAACATTTGATGGAATATAAAAATGACTCAACATCCTTAAAGTGCTTGAAACAGAGAAAGGAATTGGCTATTAAGGCAGCTGACAAGGGTGGTGCCCTAGTAGTGATGAGCCAGGTGGCATATATATCTGAAATTGAGCAACAACTTAGTGATATCTCTGTATACGTCAGGATTGGTTATGACCCCACGCATAAGATTCAAAAAGAGATTACCAGTATTCTAGGTAAAGCTAAAAACAATGGATTGATCTCTAAAGATTTGTATGATTTTTTACATGTTAAACATCCAGTGAGACCTGTCATCTATTGTCTGCCAAAGATTCATAAGAATGAGTTAAAACCACCTGGCAGACCAATAGTGGCAGGATCTGGATCTATTTTTACCAATATTTCTATCTTCTTGGACAAAATTTTACAACCATATGTTACTAAATCTACATCTTATATCCAAGATACATATGATTTTTTTAAAAAGATTGAACAACTAGATTTGGAAAATACTAAGGTTATTCTGTTTACACTTGATGTGTCTAGTTTATACACATCGATTAAACATACAAGTGGGATAGAATCAGTTGCCAAGGTTTTGAAAAATGATAATAGATTCAGTTTATCTCAGATACAATTCTTTTTAGAATTATTAGAGGTTATCCTCTATATGAATTATTTTCTTTTTAAGGATGAGTTTTTCTTTCAAAGGAAGGGTACTGCTATGGGATCCAATGTCGCCCCAACATATGCCAACATTTTTATGAACAATTTTGAAGAGATTTTTGTCTATGAACATACATTATTCAAGAAATTTGGTGCCACATGGTGGAGGTTCATTGACAATGTGTTTGGCATATGGTATGGCGACATTGGATCCCTACTCCTATTTATTGATGATCTCAATAAGTCTGTTAATGGCATTAAATTTTGTTTGACATGGAGTGAACAGTCTATTCAATTCTTAGACACATGCATTTACAAAGTGGAACATGGATTAAGAGCGGACATTTATTCAAAGCCCACAGACAAAAACAACACTTTGCTGTATGGCAGCTTTCATCCACCTTCCACTTTTAAAGCAATACCAAAAAGTCAATTATTAAGAGTGGATCGTATTGTGTCTGATACTGAATTAAAAATGAAAAGACTGGAACAGATGTCAAACAAATTTTTACAAAGAGGTTACCCTTTTGAACTTGTGAATAAAGAAAAGCAAAATATCATTTCAAGAATTGGAAAGTCTGAACCCATTGGAAATAAGAGGAATAGGAAGAAGGATAAGATCAATAGGTTATTGTTTGTCACACAATATAGCACTAGGAGTAGTCAGGTGAACAAAATTATACGGAAGTATTGGCACATTTTACAGAAATGCCATCCTGACATTAATGCATTCCATGAACCACCAATGCCGGCTTACAAAAGGAGCCCAAATATTAAAGATCAACTAGTTAGAGCAGATGTTGGTAGTCACAAATATCAACAGAAAACTATCACTGGTAAGCGGCGAACAGGTTGCTATCCTTGCCTCTCTTGCATAAATTGTAATTCTATGATTAAGGGAGGAGAATTTTTTCATCCCTACACAGGTAGAAAATACCGGATTAAAGAATATTTGACTTGTAGGACAGAGTTTATCATATATGCCATTAAGTGTCCATGTTCATTGGTATACATTGGACAATCGACAAGAGAGGCACGTGAGAGGATATCTGAGCACAAGTCAAATATCAGATGTGGCAAGGATGCTCCAGTGTCTGCGCATTTTCTACAAGCAGGACATAGTATCAGCCAATTACGCTTCCAAATTTTGGAACATATACACATGCCTAGGAGAGGTGGTGATAGAGAGGCCTTATTGAATAAAAGGGAAGCCTTTTGGATCAATGAGCTTAACACTTTATGGCCTAAAGGCCTCAATAGGGAGTGTAACTGGACAACATTTAAAATCTAAAAAGTATAATTCAATATTGAGCAAGAAAAATAGGTTACTTCTTTAAGCGTAGGGGTTTGCATTTAACTTTGCTATATATTTAATTTAGCATTATAGTGGATTATGCCTTAGCTAGTAGTCAAAAAAGGTCATTTGAGTAACATTATTGGATATAGATATTTGGCATTTCCTATATTTTCACTGAGTACCCATTAGTTTTTAAATCTCTGACTTTTTGTTATATGGGTATCCTTTGTTGAAGGATTCCCTCATATAACAATTTTCAATTTATATATAGTCCATTCGATTGATTGTGGTCCTATATATATATATATGGTAATTAAGAAATTTTGATATGAGTATTGTGATTAATTTTAAATTTTAAATTCTAAATAAACTCGAATATTTAATATATTTATTTTCACTAATATATTCACATTGAATTTAGTTGTCACAAATATTATTATTCTAATTCTTTACTTTTTATTTTTTATTTTCTTTATAGGATCACTTGGCACTTTATTTATGAAGTTGGTTATTGAATTTGTGCAATATATACAATGTAAAATACTTTGTAACACATTTGTATCTTTGTAATTGTAAGAAATGTATTTTTGACATGCAATATTCAAGTCCACCACTAGAGGGCGATATATGTGCAATTTTTTTCACAATTGTTTGGCGCCAATATGGCTATTTAAATGGTGTTTTGTTCAATTTATGTCAGGCTTGAGAAAGGGCTTATTGTTAGCCCGAAACGTTGCTGTATTTGACCTGTGTTTAAAATAAAAGTCACTTTGCTCACTGCTGGAGGCTGCCTTCTTCTACTTGAATTGTTTGGGCTTGGTCAGCCCTCTCCGTGCACTAGTGAGTAGTGGGTGCTGTATCCATCTTTATTCATTTGAAATATTCACATATGCGCTAACCCAATTGCATGTTCTCAAGTGCGCTAACCCAACATGAAAATATACCGTATTTTCCGGCGTATAAGACGACTGGGCGTATAAGACGACCCCCTACTTTTCATTTTAAAAATATAGGGTTTGTGCTATACTCGCCGTATAAGACTACCCCCCTTACCCCCTCAATGAATGCAACAAGCACACCAAATAAAAATTAAAAAACATCAGATTTCATTTCAATATGGTAAATTTAATTCAAATGCTTATGACATGAAGGTACATAGCAGGAAAACTCTCACTTATAAACATAAGGCTGTTTGCCATTAAGCATGTAAACTCACTTATAAACATAAGGCTGTTTGCTATTAAGCATGTAAACTCACTTATAAACATAAGGCTGTTTGCCATTAAGCATGTAAACTCACTTATAAACATAAGGCTGTTTGCCATTAAGCATGTAAACTCACTTATAAACATAAGGCTGTTTGTCATTAAGCATGTAAACTCACTTATAAACATAAGGCTGTTTGTCATTAAGCATGTAAACTCACTTATAAACATAAGGCTGTTTGCCCTTAAGCATGTAAACTCACTTATAAACATAAGGCTGTTTGCCATTAAGCATGTAAACTCACTTATAAACATAAGGCTGTTTGCCATTAAGCATGTAAACTCACTTATAAACATAAGGCTGTTTGTCATTAAGCATGTAAACTCACTTATAAACATAAGGCTGTTTGCCCTTAAGCATGTAAACTCACTTATAAACATAAGGCTAACCAGATGACATATTCACATATGCGCTAACCCAATTGCATGTTCTCAAGTGCGCTAACCCAACATGAAAATATACCGTATTTTCCGGCGTATAAGACGACTGGGCGTATAAGACGACCCCCTACTTTTCATTTTAAAAATATAGGGTTTGTGCTATACTCGCCGTATAAGACTACCCCCTCAATGAATGCAACAAGCACACCAAATAAAAATTAAAAAACATCAGATTTCATTTCAATATGGTAAATTTAATTCAAATGCTTATGACATGAAGGTACATAGCAGGAAAACTCTCACTTATAAACATAAGGCTGTTTGCCATTAAGCATGTAAACTCACTTATAAACATAAGGCTGTTTGCTATTAAGCATGTAAACTCACTTATAAACATAAGGCTGTTTGCCATTAAGCATGTAAACTCACTTATAAACATAAGGCTGTTTGCCATTAAGCATGTAAACTCACTTATAAACATAAGGCTGTTTGTCATTAAGCATGTAAACTCACTTATAAACATAAGGCTGTTTGCCCTTAAGCATGTAAACTCACTTATAAACATAAGGCTGTTTGCCATTAAGCATGTAAACTCACTTATAAACATAAGGCTGTTTGCCATTAAGCATGTAAACTCACTTATAAACATAAGGCTGTTTGTCATTAAGCATGTAAACTCACTTATAAACATAAGGCTGTTTGCCCTTAAGCGTGTAAACTCACTTATAAACATAAGGCTGTTTGCTATTAAGCATGTAAACTCACTTATAAACATAAGGCTGTTTGCCATTAAGCATGTAAACTCACTTATAAACATAAGGCTGTTTGCCATTAAGCATTTAAACTCACTTATCAACATAAGGCTGTTTGCCATTAAGCATGTAAACTCACTTATAAACATAAGGCTGTTTGCCATTAAGCATGTAAACTCACTTATAAACATAAGGCTGTTTGCCATTAAGCATGTAAATTCACTTATAATCATAAGGCTGTTTGCCATTAAGCATGTAAACTCACTTATAAACATAAGGCTGTTTGCCCTTAAGCATGTAAACTCACTTATAAACATAAGGCTGTTTGCCTTTAAGCATGTAAACTCACTTATAAACATAAGGCTGTTTGCCCGTAAGCATGTAAACTCACTTATAAACATAAGGCTGTTTGCCCTTAAGCATGTAAACTCACTTATAAACATAAGGCTGTTTGCCCTTAAGCATGTAAACTCACTTATAAACATAAGGCTGTTTGCCATTAAGCATGTAAACTCACTTATAAACATAAGGCTGTTTGCCCTTAAGCATGTAAACTCACTTATAAACATAAGGCTGTTTGCCCTTAAGCATGTAAACTCACTTATAAACATAAGGCTGTTTGCCCTTAAGCATGTAAACTCACTTATAAACATAAGGCTGTTTGCCCTTAAGCATGTAAACTCACTTATAAACATAAGGCTGTTTGCCCTTAAGCATGTAAACTCACTTATAAACATAAGGCTGTTTGCCCTTAAGCATGTAAACTCACTTATAAACATAAGGCTGTTTGCCCTTAAGCATGTAAACTCACTTATAAACATAAGGCTGTTTGCCCTTAAGCATGTAAACTCACTTATAAACATAAGGCTGTTTGCCCTTAAGCATGTAAACTCACTTATAAACATAAGGCTGTTTGCCCTTAAGCATGTAAACTCACTTATAAACATAAGGCTGTTTGCCCTTAAGCATGTAAACTCACTTATAAACATAAGGCTGTTTGCCCTTAAGCATGTAAACTCACTTATAAACATAAGGCTGTTTGCCCTTAAGCATGTAAACTCACTTATAAACATAAGGCTGTTTGCCCTTAAGCATGTAAACTCACTTATAAACATAAGGCTGTTTTCCCTTAAGCATGTAAACTCACTTATAAACATAAGGCTGTTTGCCCTTAAGCATGTAAACTCACTTATAAACATAAGGCTGTTTGCCCTTAAGCATGTAAACTCACTTATAAACATAAGGCTGTTTGCCCTTAAGTATGTAAACTCACTTATAAACATAAGGCTGTTTGCCATTAAGCATGTAAACTCACTTATAAATATAAGGCTGTTAGCCTTATGTTTATAAGTGAGTTTACATGCTTAATGGCAAACAGCCTTATGTTTATAAGTGAGTTTACATGCTTAATGGCAAACAGCCTTATGTTTATAAGGGAGTTTACATGCTTAATGGCAGTTTGCCATTAAGCTTATAAACATAAGGCTGTTTTCCATTAAGCATGTAAACTCACTTATAAACATAAGGCTGTTTGCCATTAAGCATTAAACTCACTTATAAACATAAGGCTGTTTGCCATTAAGCATGTAAACTCACTTATAAACATAAGGCTGTTTGCCATTAAGCATGTAAACTCACTTGTAAACATAAGGCTGTTTGCCATTAAGCATGTAAACTCACTTATAAACATAAGGCTGTTTGCCATTAAGCATGTAAACTCACTTATAAACATAAGACTGTTTGCCATTAAGCATGTAAACTCACTTATAAACATAAGGCTGTTTGCCATTAAGCATGTAAACTCACTTATAAACATAAGGCTGTTTGCCATTAAGCATGTAAACTCACTTATAAACATAAGGCTGTTTGTCATTAAGCATGTAAACTCACTTATAAACATAAGGCTGTTTGCCATTAAGCATGTAAACTCACTTATAAACATAAGGCTGTTTGCCATTAAGCATGTAAACTCACTTATAAACATAAGGCTGTTTGCCATTAAGCATGTAAACTCACTTATAAACATAAGGCTGTTTGCCATTAAGCATGTAAACTCACTTATAAACATAAGGTTGTTTGCCATTAAGCATGTAAACTCACTTATAAACATAAGGCTGTTTGCCATTAAGCATGTAAACTCACTTATAAACATAAGGCTGTTTGCCATTAAGCATGTAAACTCACTTATAAACATAAGGCTGTTTGCCATTAAGCATGTAAACTCACTTATAAACATAAGGCTGTTTGCCATTAAGCATGTAAACTCACTTATAAACATAAGGCTGTTTGCCATTAAGCATGTAAACTCACTTATAAACATAAGGCTGTTTGCCATTAAGCATGTAAACTCACTTATAAACATAAGGCTGTTTGCCATTAAGCATGTAAACTCACTTATAAACATAAGGCTGTTTGCCATTAAGCATGTAAACTCACTTATAAACATAAGGCTGTTTGCCATTAAGCATGTAAACTCACTTATAAACATAAGGCTGTTTGCCATTAAGCATGTAAACTCACTTATAAACATAAGGCTGTTTGCCATTAAGCATGTAAACTCACTTATAAACATAAGGCTGTTTGCCATTAAGCATGTAAACTCACTTATAAACATAAGGCTGTTTGCCATTAAGCATGTAAACTCACTTATAAACAGCCTTATGTTTATAAGTGAGTTTACAAGCTTAATGGCAAACAGCCTTATGTTTATAAGTGAGTTTACATGCTTAATGGCAAACAGCCTTATGTTTATAAGTGAGTTTACATGCTTAATGGCAGTTTGCCTTTAAGCATGTAAACTCACTTATAAACATAATGATGTTTGCAATTAAGCATGTAAACTCACTTATAAACATAAGGCTGTTTGTCATTGAACATGTAAACATAAAACAGTGCAAGTGGATTAAACTTTTAGGAGGAAGATAATAAACATTAGAGAAAGAGCAAGTGCCGGGAAAGTCGCCCATCATACCGTAACTTCAAGCTACCGTATTTTTATCGGTTTTGCTGGCATTACAGTTTCCCTTTAAAAGCCTTCAAAATCCTCCTGTTCGTCATCTGATTTCATAAATAAATCAATGATATCTTGTGATACATTTGTAAGGCAGTCATCGTATGGATCTAATTCCGTATCAGATGGTGTGGTCTCAGCTTCAGCTTCTTCTTCATCTTGCCACAAGTAGTCATCCTCCATACCATCTAATGAATTTGATATGCCACACTTTTGGAAAGACCTGATTACTGTTTCTGCATTAATATCATTCCAGGCTTTTAGGACAAACTTGCATAAAACATCCAACTGTGGAGCACGCATGTTTCCTCCCTTTGTGAATGACTTTTCGCCGCTAACCATCCACTCATTCCACTGTTCTCAAATGCGATCTTTAAATGGCTTGTTTAGGCACACATCCAGTGGCTGTACCAACGATATCAATCCTGCAGGAATAACTGCTGCATCTGTGTTTATTCTTGCCAGCCTTTGCTTGGTGCTGGGAGTTAAATGAGCCCTGAACATATCCCACACCAGTAGACTACGTTTTTGAATAAATCCACCTGGTCGCCTGCTCCATACATTATCAAGCCATAGCTTTACCCCTTCTTCATCCATCCAGCCTTTTTCATTCACATGTACAAAACAACCAACAGGGAACTTGAGTTTCGGCATTGTTTTCCTTTTAAAAATAATCATTGGTCTCAATTTGGCGCCATCAGCTGTGCATGCTAGTACTACTGTAAAACTGGACTTTTCATGTCCTGTTGTTTTAATTAAAATTGTTTTTTCACCTTTTTGATGGACAGTTTTATTTCCAACCATATCAAAATTCATGGGAGTTTCATCCATATTTCCAATACTACTTAACATATAGCCATATTTATTGCGCTGTATTATTATTAATCGATGGAAACTATTTACTTTGGCATCAAGATCTGCAGGTAATTTTTGTGCAATTTTCGTCTTTTGCCTCAGTACCAGATTATGCCTTTCCAAGAATCTACTACACCAGGATACAGTGGCCTTAAATCCGTTGCTGTGATCTGGGTTAGATTTGGCCACTGAAGTGCAAACAAACATATTTTATTTCGTGTCACCACATAACCGTTTTGGCGAAGCTCATTCACCATGTCTGCAACATGTTTTTCGACTTCTGGCCAATGTGGGATACCTCTTCTTAATGCACACTTACCCCTTGGCATACTCTTTAATGCTTTTTCATTTGCTTTCCAGTTCCGAACCATCTTTTCTGTTATTCCATATTGTCTTGCAGCAGCACAATTATTATGTTCCATGGCAAAGTTTATAACTTTAAGTTTGAAACTGACTTCATATTTCTTTCTTCTTGCTTGTAGAGCCATGACTGCTAGCTACCATATTTGTATACTGTACTGTATGTACTGGTGTTGTACTGTAAAAAAAAAGTTAAAATTAAGTACCGGTATAACAACTTTTAAGCACACACACACACACAGTAAATACGGTACATAAACATATACCGGTACATACCATATATACCAGTATATATACGGTATATATAAGCTAGGACTGAGGGACACATTAGCCCAGTGTACAGGGGAACCTGGGTATAGCTGGCACACAGATCTTGTAGTAGTATTACCGTAAATTAAAATATAATATTATTGGTAGAGGAAGGAGGGAGGGAGAGGAAGGAGAGAGGGAGGGAGAGAAAGGAGAGAGGGAGGGAGAGGAAGGAGAGAGGGAGGGAGAGGAAGGAGAGAGGGAGGCAGAGGAAGGAGGGAGGGAGAGAGAGAGGGAGGGAGGGAGAGAGAGAGAGGGAGGGGGAGGGGAGGAGGGAGGGGGAAAGAGAGAGAGGGAGGGAGGGGGAGAGAGGGGGGGGAGAGAGGGAGGGATAGGGAGGAGAGGGAGGGATAGGGAGGAGAGTGAGGGATGGGGGAGAGGGAGAGAGGGAGGGGGAGAGAGGGAGGGGAGAGAGAGGGGGAGAGGGAGGGGGAGAGGGAGGGGGAGAGAGAGGGATAGGGAGGAGAGGGAGGGAGAGGGAGGAGAGGGAGGGCTAGGGAGAAAGGGGAAGTGAGAGGGATGGGGGTTGGAGAGAGAGGGGGAGAAAGAGGGAGAGTGAGCAAAGTTAGCAAAGAAATTCCTTAACCACTGAGGAGTCACATAATCCATATTACTCAGATGGGCAAGTGTTATCAGAGCAGAGGAGACATTAAGGCATAGTAGCATGAAACAGTTCCCTTAGATTTGTAACACACAGACTAGCACAATGTCTGTAAAACTTTCAGCAGAAAAAAGGCTGTCCCTTTAATCACATTTCTTCCCTGCACAATTTGCTCCGTAGCAGATGTCACATGACCAGCTTCACTACAGCCAGACATCCAAATTCCAGTGCGGTCATGTGACATCTGCTACGGAGCAAATTGTGCAGGAAAGAAATGTGACTAGTAGAGAAAGATACCGGGTACGGTATTTAAAGTACGGTAAAGCCTTCCTAGTGTTTTGTTTTCAGCCCTTGTAGGGAGTGGGACCCCTCATCAGGACTGGACTCCTGACGGTGGGCTGACTGACTGTCTGACTGAGACTGCACAGCACATCGCAAAGCTCCAGCTACTAATATGATATACGGTATATGATTGATTACCGTATATCATATTAGTAGCTGGAGCTTTGCGATGTGCTGCGTCAAAATTTCTGCTGCGATGTGCTGCGTCAATATAATCCCCATATAACCTGTCCTGCTGCCCTGCTGTCACCGTGACCTACCTCGCTCACTCAGTCTGAACCAGTGCACCGCAGTCGCACAGACCACTTCTGCCTGAATCTGGATTCACTGTCGTCTTCGGCAGGGCAGGGCAGGGCAGGGCAGCACGCCACAAACAAGTCACTCTCAGCAGCTCCCTCCTGCTCACTCTTCTTCCCGCCTGAAGCCTGTGTCGGCACGACCACTACGTCATGCTGCTCTGTGCAATCAAGGCGCATCATTGGCCAGCACACCCGGGGGCCTATCTAGGGTGGTGTGGGCCAGGAGCTGCAACTCAGTCCATTCACAGTGTGACTAGCGTGTCCGACTCCTCCCCACACGTCACACAGCTCACTGGTGCTTAAATAACTCAGTAATAATAAGGGTTATAAAACGTCACCCGGCGTATAAGACGACCCTCGACTTTTGAGAAGATTTTCAAGAGTTAAAAAGTCGTCTTATACGCCGGAAAATACGGTAAATATTTCACATTCTAATGTTCTTCACATAGAAGAATATGTTCTATTTATTCATAAATACATATTTCTGCATATGTCTGATGTTTTTTGGTACATTATATATCTATACATATATATATATAAGTTCCAGACAGTGTGCACTCCAGAATAAGGTGAGCATCAGCCTTGGGTGCGGCAAACTTAATTGCATTATGTCCAGAAAAAGCGCACTCCAAAGGTCTTATCAAATGTGTTGTAGTCACTTAATTTAGCGTGAACGTTTTCGGGTAAAACAACCCGCCCTCAGACAAACAGTGAATAAAATACACTTACCAGCCACCAAACTTATAACCATCTGTGAAAGCTGCAAGACGCTACGTTCTCCCCACTAGATCCGCCCCCACATGGGCATAACCATCCGGGGCAGCGTAAGTCTGCGTATAGTCAATCTAATGTGAACAAAAACAATAACCATAAATAATGGCAAGAAAACTTAAAGGGACACTCAGGTTAAATAAAATTTTCATGATTCAGATACAGCATGTAATTTTAAACAACTTTCCAATTTACTTCCATTAAATAAAATGTGCACAGTCTTTTATATTTACACTTTTTGAGTCACCAGATCCTACTGAGCATGTGCAAGAATTCACAGACTATACGTATATGCATTTGTGATTGGCTGATTGCTATCACATGGTACAAGGGGAGTGGAAATATACATAACTTTAAAATTTGTTATAAAAAAATCTACTACTCATTTGAAGTTCAGACTAAGTGCTATTGCATTGTCTGGTTATCTTGCATTTGTTGATTATGCAAATCTAATTTGTTGACTGGTCCTTTAACAAAAATAGCAAGATTACATACAGAGAAATTGCTGTAACATAAAAAGACAAAAACATTAGCGAGACCAGAGGTATGCCCCATTGACTGCATATGCATCTCAGTGGTTACCATAATAACATATACACAAAGACGCCCATAGGCGGAGAACATATGCGGTCAATGTGAACAGCCCCCAGAGTGAGCGGATACTGACACTACCCATTGAATACTGAGACTATACAGATACATAGATGGAAAGCAAACTGGTTAAGACATGCGATAGAGATAGTATCAATAAATATCATGACAATATAGAACGGAACATGATTTCAATATCCAAGGTCTGTATTATATCCCCTTAACTACTGAATACCACTGTGTATCTAAATCAGACCAGTTGCTGTGTCAAAGCACTTACTACATAAGGGATAACAGGTCATATCTCTATGGATTATTAATAAGATATGGTTATGCATACCTTTTGGAAAATGAACTCAAATGGATCATGGATCTCATGGAATTCAGACTGGTATTTATAGGAACACCTGCCAGTCAAGATGGGTATTTAAACCCTTGGGTACTAATGTATCCAAATAGAATGTCCATTTGGCCTCTCTTTGTAGCAGCATTTTGTTGCGATCACCCCCTCTGTTCATCGGGGGAACATGATCGATGATCGTATATTTCAGGTCCATTATTTTGTGTTGTAGATCCAAGAAGTGTCGTTCCACAGGTTGTTCAGAAGTTCCCTTCTTTAAAGCCATACGGATAGCGGAGCGATGATTGGCCATCCGTGTCCGTAGGTCGTCAGAGGTCTTTCCTACATAGTACAATCCACAAATGCAATGTAGAAGATATATGATGTGAGTGGTGGTACAAGTTAGGCGATATCGATGTTTATAGATTTTTCTCTTATGGGGGTGTGTAAATGAGGTGCCTGTAATAAGGCCCCCACACAGCCCAAACAGGTAGTTTTTCTGTAGCATTGTACTGGATCTGTTTTCACTAAAAAGTCCTGTAAGGATCTAGCCCTTCTGTATCCCATCCGTGGGGGCGGTGTCTGTAGTAGAGGTAATGATTTATCGATATTTACAATCTCCCAATGTTTATTTATAATATCGGGTATTGCTTTCTTGTCACTGGAATAGGTTGTGACAAATGTCATTCTGTTGGTGTCTGGAACCTACACAGTTTTTTGACCCCCCAGTAATTGGGTACATTGTCTTTCCAGGAGCTTAGTAGGATAACTGCGTGTCTGGAAGCGTTCTCTCATTTCTATCATTTGTTCATCCCTATTCTTCTCTTCAGTATTATTCCTCAGCACCCTTAGAAATTGTGACTTGGGTAAGGCTTTTTTGAGTGCTGGTGGATGACAACTAAAGAAATGTAGGAGTGCATTCCGGTCAGTGTCCTTACGGTAAAGAGTGGATTGGATTCTGTCAGTATTCTTACAGAGCCTCACATCAAGGAAATCGATCTGTTGATTGTTATATTGCATTTTGAATGTTAATGCAGGATGGATTGTATTCAACTGTGAGAACCAAATTTCTAATTCATCCGAGGTTCCTATCCATAGTAAAAACAGATCGTCAATGTATCTTTTGAAAAAGGTGATCTTGTCTACCTTAAATAGATCAGTACTAAATTCTTCAAAAACGGACATAAATAAATTTGCATAAGATGGGGCCCCATTGGACCCCATTGCTGTCTCGGTCAGTTGTAGGAAGAATTGCTGTTCAAATCTTAAGTAATTTGTGGTAAGGCAAGTCTCCAAGAACTGTAGCAGTATTTCGGGGGGAGGTCCCACATATGGGTACCTGTTGAGATGGAAAGCAACAGCCTGAATACCTTCTCGATGAGGGATCACAGTATACAGACTCGTCACGTCTAACGTGACGAGAAGAACCTCTTCTCCAATCTCCTCTATAAGTGCTAATTGCTCACTGAGATATGTAGAGTCTCTCAAGTAAAAAGGCATATGTTGAACCAGAGGTTGCAGAAATGTGTCTACATAGGTAGCTATAGGTTGTTGTAGAGATCCGATAGCAGAGACAATCGATCTGCCAGGAGGGTGTATAAGTCTCTTGTGTATTTTAGGTAGTGCATAGAATACTGGAATCCGGGATGCGTGACTGTAAAAAATGCCAGGGTATCTTTATAAAAAAAAAAACCTCTTCATGAATCATGAGAGAATAGCAGTCAATCTGTTGTTTAAAAATTGTTTTCGGATCATGTTGTAGTTTTCTATAGGTGTTCTTATCTGAGAGTTGGGACATGATCTCGTTTTTATATTCCACATAGTTTAACAGGACCACTGCTCCTTCCTTGTCTGCTTCGCGAATAACGATTGTAGTGTTATTGGCTAAATTCTTCAAAGCAGACCATTCTTCAGATGTAAAGTTGTTAAAAGTATCGGTTTCGTGGAATCTAGTTGATCTGTTCATTTCATCAAGGGTTAATCTCACAAAGGTGTTAATACTGGCATTGTGAGATTGTGGGGTATACAACAATTTTTTATGAAACTGTTTTGGTTCAGATACAGTATCCTTGAATTTTTTGTTTAAGTAGCATTTGCCGTTGAATTTTTTTTCTATCAATAAAGAGTTCAAATGGATCAGTCTTACATGTTGGTATGAACATAAGACCCTTATTCAATATTTGTGTTTCCAGATTATTCAAAGTGTAGTCACTCAAATTTACCACAATACAGGTGGCCCTCATTTTACAATGGTTCAATTTACACCGATTCAGAATAACAACCTTTTTTTTCTAGTCATGTGACTGCTATTGAAAAGCATTGAGAAGCAGTGCATTTATTAAAATAGCCAGTAGGTGGAGCTGTCCGCTTGTGTTGCAGCAAAGCCAAGCAAGCTGAAATTAATCAGTTCAACCAGACCTGAGCTATCGAGCAGATTTCAAAGGAACAAGATCTTCCTGTCTATAAATCAGTCCAGATTGGAATGCATAGAAACTAAGAACTGTTTGCAGAAAAATGCAAGTGAAGTCTGTGTTGTGTGATTATTTTATTAGGTTTATAATGCTGTTTAGCAAATGTTTTTGTTAATTTAACTGAGTTCAATTATATATTCTGTGTTGTGTGATTATTTTATTAGGTTTATAATGCTGTTTAGCATTTAAAGTCTTCATTTCAAAGCTTTAAAAATAATGTATTAGGTGTTACTTATGACAATTTTGAGAGGGGCCTGGAACCTCTCTCCCTCACTTCCCATTGACTTACATTATAAACTGGGTTTCAGTTTACAACAGTTTCGATTTACAACCATTCCTTCTAGAACCTAACCCCGGCGTAAACTGAGGGCTACCTGTATTATCTTTCACCATTTTTGCGGGTTCAGGGGTGTTTTTTTCTTTGTGCCCCCCTCTTCTTGTCCTGGCTCTCTGCCTATGTAGTTTTTTAAGCGTGTTGTTACGCCAGTGGACTGTTGTACAGTGTTGCTAATCCTTTCCGCTTGATCCCCTTCAGATCTTGATCCCGATCCCGAACTTTCCACAGTAGACAAATCTTTGGGTTTCTGATATTTAGCACGTCTCCTACGATATTGGTGTTGTCTCTGCCTCTCCTGTGTGGATAATTGCCACAAATACACCCGTTTATCTCTTTAGTCCCCAATTAGATCTTCTAATTTCTTGTTTTTAAAGTCAATCAAATCTGATTAATATTTTGTGATCTGCAATTTACGGAGCCAGTTTTCGCTGGTGTCCGTTCTTAATTTTGGCAGATTAGGCTGTTTGTATGCCGTAATTTCTATTCTCAATTGTGTAAGTAGTATTCCTACCTCCTGGATTACTAAAAGTACCAAATCCAGGGAGCATTTTTTTTCAATACAGCACCAACGCTCACAAAATGCAGGATTATTTCTGCCAATGGTAGGGATGTTTTTTATCCTGAAGCCCCTAGGGATGTATCCCTTACGATGGTATTCGGATAAGTATGTACCATGATGTAGGATCAGATCTTTTGCTTTTTGCTTTAATCTAAGCAAATGAGTATAGATATACAATGCTTTATCAGTAGTGGGACTAGAAGTGGGTTTACCAAATCTGATTAGCTCAGCGTCTGCTTCCGTGAATTGGAACACGCTGGCCCCTGGAATTGTCTCACCTGTTTCAGTTATTTTCGTTATTTTAGCATTAGTCAATTCCTCGGTAGTAGTCATGCTACACAGAAAAAGATGTTATAGTCTTTAGTACAGGATTTTAGCAAATAGCTTGAGGTTCTCGGGTGCAAAACACAAAGTATAAATAAGTTCCAGACAGTGTGCACTCCAGAATAAGGTGAGCATCAGCCTTGGGTGCGGCAAACTTAATCGCAATATGTCCAGAAAAAGCGCACTCCAAAGGTCTTATCAAATATGCAGTGTAGGGCTTAGTATAAGCCTGGAGCAGTCTAAGGGTTAAGGCTGTAGGAGAGTGGGTTAGAAGAGAGAGGGAAGGTGCTGGGTGCAACATTGTTGCAATTTAGGGTAGGCCCCTCCTTACCAGTAGATAAGCCAAGTTCTCCCTTGCAACTTCCTCTTCTTCTCCGGATCCTGGCTGAAGCAGTTTTTCTTAGCAGTTCTGTCATCACCAGTGCAGCTATGCATCGTTCCAGGCGTTCTACTCTGCCTCCCAGACGTTACCAGTCGGAACAGGAACCTCCTGCACCTGCAAAAGAAAAAATAAAGATAAGTGTTCAATCTATTTCTGAGGATGATTTAGATATCATTCCCCCAACTCAATATACTACTGTTGTGTCAGCCCAGGTTCATAATGTGGAAGAGCAGGGAGCTATTGATATTGAGTTAGCTCAGGAATCCCCCACACCGCAAGCATTGCAGACCCAGCAGGTTAATTTACCCCTTGATAGTGTACAGGCCTCATTTCTTAGTGCAGTACCCCCTGCTGCTATGTCAGCAGTTTCTGACCTGTTAAAAAACATAATATCCGCAATGGCTGCAGCCTCCCCAGGGCCCAGTGTGACACCAGCTGTTTTCCCTCCTGATCCTTCTAGTCAGGATCCGGATCCTGCTTTAACTACCCCCAGCAGCCATCGCCCTTTCACACCTCTCATTGAGGCACCACACGTGGCAACACGCGATCCCCAGCCCGGCCGGAACATGGCCTCTGTAACGGCCCCTCAGCCCTCAACACCCGGTTCACTTGCCCATAGGCGCACCATACCCGAGGCCCATGCCACCCCAGGGCCTATGCTGCACTCCCCAGGGCCTAGCGATCTCCTTCGCCAGCCGCGTGGTCCGGGTCCGACTTCCGGTGTCAACGCCATGTTAGTGACGTCACCGGAAGCGGACATCGGCACTTCCGGCTTGGCAGATTCCCGCGCGGTCGCAAGGACATCGGCTCCCGGGGCAATGCCACTTGCAGGTGAGCACCGAGAGCCGTCCTTGGCCGTTGGCGGGTTATCAGTGGGGGGTCGGAGGGGCCTTAGCAGCGCAAGCAAACAGCGCAAGCGAGCAGCACATTTGAACGTTAATCCTCAGGGGCATCAAAGGGGTCGCTCCATCATAAGAGGTAGTACCAGGCAGATAGCCAGTGATAGGGGTAGGGGGACATGCAGAGTTAACCCTTCCAGGGCAATGAGGCCATTACAGTTTTTACAAATGGGAGATGTTCAGCAGGCCGCTCCCGATATTATTAACCCACACAGGGCTGATAGTGGTTTAGTACAAGCGGCCGCTCAGCCGCATGATATTGTCATTAATACACATATGTCTGATAATAGTCTGCATGTGAATCAAGGCAATGATCGCAGTATGCATGTGAATCAGAACATTGAGCATCATTTATCGTCTCATCATTTACCATCCCCCATTGGTGTGAATGCGGTTTTGAATGGTGTGAACGTACAAGCAGCACCTCAGGGATATAATACACCCCTGGTTGGCATACATAATGCAAATGTGCAATCTTTAGGCCAGCTACAACATCCCATTATGTCAGGCATACATGGGGTACAACCCCTTACTCAGGGTCTCCACTCCCCCATTGCAGCCACGCAGGGCGCTCATGCACACTCATTAAACCATGCACAATCAATAAGCCAGGCAAGTCATAACCCTATTGTAGGCCAGCAGGGTGTGAATGCTCAGACATCTGAGAATGGACAGTCAGCGAGTCAGGGATTTCATACACCGCTTCATATAGCTCATCCACCCCTTGCTACTGATAATCCAGACACATCCATTGGGCAAAGTGCTCGCCAAATTCTATCTCTTTTGCAGGGAGCAATTGGATCACAAAGTGCTGCAAAAACACGGACCAACACTGCCACAGTCATGAGTGGGGCGGATGCAGGAGTAGCAGGCAGCATTACAGCAGGAGTGGCAGCCACCACTTCCACTGCACAGCAAGGGTCTTCAGGAGTCGCCCTCCAAAACCAGCAAGCAGGCCAGCCCGTTTCCAGCATGGGTCAGGGACCTCCTGCCATTAGTCACGGTGAGAATGCTTTATTTACACACAATGACCATTCTTCCTCTGACTCATCCTCTTCTGACTCAGGGTCTGAGACTGACTCTTCCTTGGGTTTACAAGGGGCAGGTCAGAAGAAAATGTTTAGAATGATTAAGAAAATTTTAAAGAGGGGGGTCAAGCCAGATAATAAGCAGGACAGCGCCAGTAACACCGCCCCGCAAAACCCATCTACAGAGGTGCCAGCTGAACCTCTCCCTACCAGGGCCATTTCCGAAAGGCGAGCAGCCCTTTATGGGGACGCAAGCCCAGGAAAAATATACTCATTGCATAGACACCTGCGCAAAAAGGTGGTCAGTAGGATTCACCGTGGAAAATATGTTAATATATTTGACCTTTCGGTGGAGGCGTATAGGCAGAGAGAGAGGAGCGCTGAGGGAACAGGGCCTAAAAAATTTAAACGCCCAGACACTTTTGATGAGTGGCTCCAGTGCTTCAGGGTTTTTTCCTCCTGTTATATCGAAAAGTACCCCTCCCAGAGTTTGCCTATCCTAAAATACACGGACACTATTCACTGGATTCAGCGTAATCACAGTGAAGGTGTCTGGAGGGAATATGATGCTGAGTTCAGGAGGAAAATGGCAGGAAATCCTTCCCTGACTTTTGACTCTACTGATAACCAGTTGTGGCAGCGAATGGACCCAAAAGGGGGTGCACCCGCTGCTGTAACTTCAACTCAGCAATCAGCGCAGCAGTCCTTTCGCAATACCAGAAGCAGGAAACGGGGGGGAACTTGCTGGCCCTTCCAGGACAAAAAATGCGACAAGGGTAGCGCCTGCACCTTCAGACACGTCTGCAGGTACTGCTCTGGTCCACACCCTGGCAGTGACTGCATCAAACGCAGGGACCATACCAATAAGCCCCCTTCAGCAAACTTGGGCCAGAAAGGCGGAAACGCCAATTAAGGTACATGCCATGGCACCCTGGTTGTGGGCTTACCCAGACCAGGCGGCGGCACGTATGTTATGGGAGGGTTTTTCATTTGGTTTTCATATCCCCACATTTAGGCAAATCAAGGGTAAGAAATTTAATAGGAACCTTATTTCAGCATACCAACACCCCGAAGTAGTGAGGGATAAAATTAGTAAAGAAGTGACTTTAGGGCGAATGGCTGGCCCCTTTGCTGCCCCACCTTTACCTGATTTGGTCATTTCCCCGTTGGGGGTGGTTCCCAAGAAAGAGCCAGGGAAGTTTCGCCTCATTCAGCACCTGTCGTACCCAAAAGGTAGCTCAGTCAATGATGCCATTGACCCCCAACTCAGCTCAGTGCGCTATCAATCCTTTGATAGCGCACTAGACCTGGTCAGGAGGGCGGGTCATGGTGCTCTATTGGCGAAACTAGACATTGAGTCGGCATTTAGGCTTCTTCCACTCCACCCTTCAGTTTTCCATCTAATGGGTTGTAAGTTTGCAGGTGTGTACTACGTGGATCGCTGCCTGCCCATGGGCTGCTCTTTGTCATGCGCCTTGTTTGAAGCGTTCAGTAGTTTCCTTCATTGGGTCGTAGCTTCAGAAGTGGGCAGCGATCCCATAGCACACTACCTGGATGATTTTCTCATTGTAGGGAGAGCAGGCTCCGATGATTGTTTATCCACTATGAACATCATGCGCAGCATCATGAGACATTTCGGGGTGCCCCTGGCAGAGGACAAAACGCAAGGCCCCGCGTCCTGTTTAGTTTTCCTGGGAATCGAAATCGACACCCAGGCTAGGCTTTGTAGGTTGCCACCTGATAAAGTTCAGGGCATGCTTGAGGTGGTCAGAGCGGCAGTCTCTAATGCAGTTATTTCCCTGAAACAGTTACAATCCCTGTTAGGTTTGCTTAATTTCGCTTGCAGAGTTATCCCCATGGGTAGGGTTTTTAACCGTAGACTGGAAAGACAGCTTAGTGGTAGGTCAAACCCGAAATCAAAGATAACCCTAGGGAGTGAATTGCTGGCTGACCTAGTAGTCTGGGAACAATTTCTCACGCGATTTAACGGGATTCGGGTCTGGCGTACCCCTCCCATGTCTAGCCAGTTACTGCACCTTTTCACTGACGCAGCTGGATCGCACGGTTACGGGGCCTATTTCCAGGGAGAGTGGAGCACGGAGCCCTGGCCGGAGTCCTGGGCCCCGGCAGGCCTTACTCGAAACCTAACTCTCCTGGAGCTATTCCCCGTGGTCTTGGCGGTCGAGCTGTGGGGTGAGAAGTTGTCGAACGGGACTGTTGTGTTCTGGACAGACAACATCAGTGTGGTTTTTGCGATCAATAACTTGTCAGCCACCTCAGCAAAGGTCATTACCTTGCTGCGCCACCTGGTGTTGCGCTGTCTGGACCTTAACATCCAGTTCCAGGCCCGTCATGTCCCGGGCGTTAACAATGTTGTAGCTGACGCCCTGTCACGATTCGAATGGGTGACATTTCGCCAGTTAGCCCCCAAAGCTGCAGCCGTGGGTTTACGCTGTCCTGATTTCCTTTGGCAGCTCGTCCTTCCTGGATAGCCTTACTGCCGTTGGTCCGCTCCTCCTTAGCACCATCCACTTGGCACGCCTATGCCCGCATGTGGTCTGAATGGGACAATTTCTGTGCGTCCAGGGGAGCCGATGCTGCTCAGGGGTCTAGGGACACCTTACATGATTGGCTGGTGAGTTTGCATGCCTCTGGGGCCCGTCAGGGGGCAATACAATCCAAATTGGCCGCCCTCTCATTTTTCTATAGGGCATTAGCCATTCCTGACCCAACCAATTCCTTTTTTATTAGACAGGTGATCAAGGGTTGGGGCAGGTCGCAGCAGCGGAAAATAGACACGCGCGAACCCATCACCCGCGACCGCCTAGAGCGATTGCTCTTGGCGCTCGACGTGGTCTGTAGATCAGATTTTGAAGCTCTACTCTTCAAAACTGCGTTTAATCTGGCCTTTGCCGCCGCTCTTAGAGTTAGTGAGGTAGTAGCACCCTCCAAGCAGGCGTCAGGGGCAGGTATACAACTGCAGCATATTAGAGCTGCCCCTGATTCCTTACTTCTTTTCCTGCCGCGATCAAAGACAGATCAGGAGGGAAAGGGAACCTGGATCCCCGTTCACCCTCAGGTGAACAGTGCATGCTGCCCGTTTAACTGCGTTAACCTTTACCTGGCTCAAAGGCCGCCTGGCCCGGGACAATTTCTGGTCCATGCGGACGGCAGATCCCTTTCCAAATTTCAGTTCGGTAGGGTCCTAAAATTGGCGGCAGTCCAGGCGGGGCTGGATGCTAGCAGACTGGCCCCGCACTCTTTTCGCATAGGGGCCGCGACTAACGCTGCGCAAGCGGGCTCCTCGTGCGAGGACATAAAACGTATTGGGCGTTGGCGGTCCAATTGTTTCAGAACCTATGTCCGCCCAATTGTTTAATGTTTAGATGTTAATCAGGATACTAAAATGTTTGTCTCCACAGGCACTACCTCCGGGGTGAAGCGAATCTGGATTGTGGGCCACTCCTTTGTCCACTGGGCCTCCCTACGCTGTGCGTCCCTCCCAATTGGCCAATCCCTAGGTCTCCCTCCCAACAAGGCATCCGTTAGGTGGTTGGGTGATAGGGGGATGTGCTGGCCCCAATTAGCAGGAACCATATCTGAGGCCCTGGTACGCTGGGGGAAGCCTCACATTATTATTCTTCACCTAGGGGGTAACGATGTGGGGGCCATACCAGTTTTACAGTTGATTAAGGTTATGCAGGCAGACATTGGGTGGCTAAGAGTACGCATCCCGGGGGTCATGATAGGGTGGTCCCATATAATACCCCGTCTCCACTGGAGGCATATGTCGGCCCATACGGCGGCATACCGGGTTAGGAAGAAGATCAATGCGTCTGTAGCGAAAACCGTCATTGGGTCAGGTGGCTTCGTGGTATGGCACGAAGCCATTTCGGCTGATAGAACCGAGCTATATAGAAGGGATAAAGTTCACCTTTCAGATGTGGGGCTGGATTTATTCATAGGGGACATTCAGAGAGTTCTGTTACCCCTCCTGTAAATCGGGTTGTGGGTTGGCGGCAAGGGTACCATTAAAATGCTTCCTTGTGGCGGGAGATCCTCGGTCCGGTTGCGCAGGAGAAGGTCGCTAGGGGTGAGTGATGACCAGACTTCCGGGGAGGAGGGTAGGCCCTCACGTGCACGTGACGGTAACCCTCCTTCCTCCCTTTTGAGGGATGGTCACGTGATCTCTGCAACCCCTCAGCGTCATCTCCTTAGGGCAGAGACCCCTCTGCTGCTGTTCCCGTTGGGCCGGTGATCTCCTGCTGTTCTGGGTAGCTGATCTCTATGCCGCCATATATATTTTCAGTTCTATCAGTTCTATCTAGTTTGTTAGGTTAATAAAATTTTATGGCCTGTGACGGTCACAAAATTTTCCCATAAAAAGTTTGTCTGTCGTTATTTCGCACTACATTCTCATGTACATAGTTATTTAATTAAGTTATGTTAAATCCTCTCCTCTGTGAAGAAGGATCCGGTAAGCATTTAATCCCTTAATGCAGTGTCGGGCTTAGTATAAGCCTGGAGCAGTCTAAGGGTTAAGGCTGTAGGAGAGTGGGTTAGAAGAGAGAGGGAAGGTGCTGGGTGCAACATTGTTGCAATTTAGGGTAGGCCCCTCCTTACCAGTAGATAAGCCAAGTTCTCCCTTGCAACTTCCTCTTCTTCTCCGGATCCTGGCTGAAGCAGTTTTTCCCCTCCCTCCCTTCCCCTTTTGTAATGTTTTAATGATGTTGTATTTTCGACGGCACCTTAATGGCAGGGCTATGGCTACTCACCCTAGGCCCAATAAGCCATTACTGTAGGATATGGATCTCCTCTCCCTGTTATGCGGTTTACACGGCTTGGTAACAGGGAATCCTTATCTAGGTGGAAGATCTTCTTTCACCCTGGCGGCGGGAGATCCTCGGTCCGGTTGCGCAGGAGAAGGTCGCTAGGGGTGAGTGATGACCAGACTTCCGGGGAGGAGGGTAGGCCCTCACGTGCACGTGACGGTAACCCTCCTTCCTCCCTTTTGAGGGATGGTCACGTGATCTCTGCAACTCCTCAGCGTCATCTCCTTAGGGCAGAGACCCCTCTGCTGCTGTTCCCGTTGGGCCGGTGATCTCCTGCTGTTCTGGGTAGCTGATCTCTATGCCGCCATATATATTTTCAGTTCTATCAGTTCTATCTAGTTTGTTAGGTTAATAAAATTTTATGGCCTGTGACGGTCACAAAATTTTCCCATAAAAAGTTTGTCTGTCGTTATTTCGCACTACATTCTCATGTACATAGTTATTTAATTAAGTTATGTTAAATCCTCTCCTCTGTGAAGAAGGATCCGGTAAGCATTTAATCCCTTAGTGTTGTAGTCACTTTATTTAGCGTGAACATTTTCGGGTAAAACAACCCGTCCTCAGACAAACAGTGAATAAATTGTTTTTGTTCACATTAGATTGACTTTTCGCAGACCCATGCTGCCCCGGATGGTTTACACCCATGTGGGGGCGGATCTACTGGGGAGAACGTAGCATCTTGCAGCTTTCACGGATGGTTATAAGTTTGGTGGTGGGTAAGTGTATTTTATTCACTGTTTGTCTGAGGACGGGTTGTTTTACCCGAAAATGTTCACGCTAAATAAAGTGACTACAACACATTTGATAAGACCTCTGGAGTGAGCTTTTTCTGGACATATATAAATATATATATATATATATATATATATATATATATATATACACGATTTATAAATACTGTGCAGAACATTGTAATGTGAAATATTTATAGTAAATACACAGTATAACACTTCATTAGATATGAATATTGCATAAATATGTTCTTACATGTTTTCATCTACTTATCTGCAAAGGGCTCCAATGCATTTATATATACATGTCTATATGTGTGTACATATGTATATATGTATTTAAATGTGCATATCTGTCTGTAAATATACAGATACACATATAAATACATATACTGCTGTTCCGATCAGCCAATAGAATGCGAGCTCAATCTGATTGGCTGATTGGATCAGCCAATCGGATTGAACTTGAATCTGATTGGCTGATTCCATCAGCCAATCACATTATTACTACCTTAATTCCCATTGGCTGATAGAATCCTATCAGCCAATCGGAATTCGAGGGACGCCATCTTGGATGACTTCATTTAAAGGAACCTTCATTCATCGGGAGTTCGTCGTGGAGGAAGGATGTTCCGCATCGGCGGAATGAATATGGAGCCGGAAGAAAGAAGATTGAAGATGCCGCTTGATAGAAGACTTTAGCCGGATGGAAGACCTCTTCAGCCCCCGCTTGGATGAAGACTTCAGCCGGATGATGGACCTCTTCAGCCCCCGCTTGGATGAAGACTTCAGCCGGATGATGGACCTCTTCAGCCCCCGCTTGGATGAAGACTTCAGCCGGATGATGGACCTCTTCAGCCCCCACGCTTGGATGAAGACATCGCCCGGATTGGATGAAGAATTCGGCTCGGGGTAGAAAGATCTTCAGGGGGGTAGTGTTAGGTTTTTTTAAGGGGGGTTTGGGTGGGTTAGAGTAGGGGTGTGTGGGTGGTGGGTTTTAATGTTGGGGGGTTGTATAGAATAGGGTAGGGATTTTTTTTTATTTTGGGGGGCTTTGTTATTTTATTAGGGGGCTTAGAGTAGGTGTAATTAGCTTAAAATTGTAATATTTTTATAATGTTTGTAAATTATTTTTTTATTTTTTGTAAGAGTTCTTTTTTTATTTTTTGTACTTTAGTTAGTGTATTTATTTGTATTTATTTGTAGGTATTTGTATTTAATTTATTTAATTTATTTAATGATAGTGTAGTGTTAGGTTTAATTGTAACTTAGGTTAGGATTTATTTTACTGGTAATTTTGCATTTCTTTTAGCTAGGTAGTTATTAAATAGTTATTAACTATTTAATAGCTATTGTACCTAGTTAAAATAAATACAAAGTTACCTGTAAAATAAATATAAACCCTAAAATAGCTATAATGTAATTATTAATTATATTGTAGCTATCTTAGGGTTTATTTTACAGGTAAGTATTTAGTTTTAAATAGGATTCATTTATTTAATGATAGTGATATTTTAGCTAGGTAGCTATTAAATAATTAATAACTATTTAATAGCTATTGTACCTAGTTAAAATAAATTGAAAGTTGCCTGTAAAATAAAAATAAATCCTAAGATAGCTACAATATAATTATTATTTATATTGTAGCTATATTAGGGTTTATTTTAAAGGTAAGTATTTAGTTTTAAATCGGATTAATTTAGGCCTAGATTTAGAGTTGGGCGGTAGCCGTCAAAACCAGCATTAGAGGCTCCTAACGCTGGTTTTTACCGCCCTCTGGTATTTGGAGTCAGTCAGGAAAGGGTCTAACGCTCACTTTTCAGCCGCGACTTTTCCATACCGCAGATCCCCTTATGCCATTTGCGTATCCTATCTTTTCAATGGGATCTTTCTAACTCCGGTATTTAGAGTCGTGGCTGAAGTGAGCGTTAGAAATCTAACGACAAAACTACAGCCGCAGAAAAAAGTCAGTAGTTAAGAACTTTCTGGGCTAACGCCGGTTTATAAAGCTCTTAACTACTGTGCTCTAAAGTACACTAACACCCATAAACTACCTATGTACCCCTAAACCGAGGTCCCCCCACATCGCCGCCACTCGATTACATTTTTTTAACCCCTAATCTGCCGACCGCCACCTACGTTATACTTATGTACCCCTAATCTGCTGGCCCTAACACCGCCGACCCCTATATTATTTTTATTAACCCCTAACCTGCCCCCCACAACGTTGCCGCCAGCTACCTACAATAATTAACCCCTAATCTGCCGACCGCAAAGCGCCGCTACTTACGTTATCCTTATGTACCCCTAATCTGCTGCCCCTAACATCGCCGACCCCTATATTATATTTATTAACCCCTAACCTGCCCCCCTCAACGTCGCCTCCACCTGCCTACACTTATTAACCCCTAATCTGCCGAGCGGATCTCACCTCTACTATAATAAAGTTATTAACCCCTAATCCGCCTCACTCCCGCCTCAATAACCCTATAATAAATAGTATTAACCCCTAATCTGCCCTCCCTGACATCGCCGACACCTAACTTCAAGTATTAACCCCTAATCTGCCGATCGGAGCTCACCGCTACTCTAATAAATTTTTTAACCCCTAAAGCTACTTTTAACCCTAACCCTAACACCCCCCTAAGTTAAATATAATTTTATTCTAACTAAATAAATTAACTCTTATTAAATAAATTATTCCTATTTAAAGCTAAATACTTATCTTTAAAATAAACCCTAATATAGCTACAACATAAATTATAATTATATTATTTTAGGATTAATATTTATTTTACAGGCAACTTTATATTTATTTTAACCAGGTACAATAGCTATTAAATAGTTAAGAACTATTTAATAGCTAAAATAGTTAAAATAATTACAAAATTACCTGTAAAATAAATCCTAACCTAAGTTACAATTAAACCTAACACTACACTATCAATAAATAAATTAAATAAACTACCTACAATTATCTACAATTAAACCTAACACTACACTATCAATAAATCAATTAAATACAATGCCTACAATTATCTACAATTAAACCTAACACTACACTATCAATAAATTATTTAAATAAAAAATCTACAAATAACTACAATGAAATAAACTAACTAAAGTACAAAAAATAAAAAAGAACTAAGTTACAAAAAATAAAAAAATATTTACAAACATAAGAAAAATATTACAACAATTTTAAACTAATTACACCTACTCTAAGCCCCCTAATAAAATAACAAAGCCCCCAAAATAAAAAATGCCCTACCCTATTCTAAATTAAAAAAGTTCAAAGCTCTTTTACCTTACCAGCCCTGAACAGGGCCCTTTGCGGGGCATGCCCGAAATAATTCAGCTCTTTTGCCTGTAAAAAAAACACATACAATACCCCCCCCCAACATTACAACCCACCACCCACATACCCCTAATCTAACCCAAACCCCCCTTAAATAAACCTAACACTAAGCCCCTGAAGATCTCCCTACCTTGTCTTCACCTCACCGGGTCCCGATCTGTCCAGAAGAGCCTCCGATGTCTTGATCCAAGCCCAAGCGGGGGGCTGAAGAGTGACGTCCATCCTCAGGCTGAAGTCTGGATCCAAGCTGCGGCTGAAGAAATCCATCATCGGGTGAAGTCGGAAGTCCATCATCGGGATGAAGTCTTCTATCAAGCCGCATCTTCAATCTTCTTTCTTCTGGAGCGGAGCCATCTTCTTTCCAACCGACGCCAATCAGAATCAAGTTCAATCAGATTGAGCTTGCATTCTATTGGCTGTTCCGATCAGCCAATAGAATGCGAGCTCAATCTGATTGGCTGATTGGATCAGCCAATCGGATTGAACTTGATTCTGATTGGCTGATTCCGAATATTCCTACCTTAATTCCTATTGGCTGATAGAATCCTATCAGCCAATCGGAATTCGAGGGACGCCATCTTGGATGACGTCATTTAAAGGAACCGTCATTTGGCGAGTAGGCGTCGGTTGAAGAGGATGTTCCGCGTCGGTTGGAAAGAAGATGGCTCCGCTCCGCTCCAGAAGAAAGAAGATTGAAGATGCGGCTTGATAGAAGACTTCATCCCGATGATGGACTTCCGACTTCAGCCGATGATGGATTTCTTCAGCCGCCGCTTGGATCCAGACTTCAGCCCGAGGATGGACGTCACTCTTCAGCCCCCCGCTTGGGCTTGGATCAAGACATCGGAGGCTCTTCTGGACAGATCGGGACCCGGTGAGGTGAAGACAAGGTAGGGAGATCTTCAGGGGCTTAGTGTTAGGTTTATTTAAGGGGGGTTTGGGTTAGATTAGGGGTATGTGGGTGGTGGGTTGTAATGTTGGGGGGTATTGTATGTGTTTTTTTTACAGGCAAAAGAGCTGAATTCTTTGGGGCATGCCCCGCAAAGGGCCCTGTTCAGGGCTGGTAAGGTAAAAGAGCTTTGAACTTTTTTAATTTAGAATAGGGTAGGGCATTTTTTATTTTGGGGGGCTTTGTTATTTTATTAGGGGGCTTAGAGTAGGTGTAATTAGTTTAAAATTGTTGTAATATTTTTCTAATGTTTGTAAATATTTTTTTACTTTTTGTAACTTAGTTCTTTTTTATTTTTTGTACTTTAGTTAGTTTATTTCATTGTAGTTATTTGTAGATATTTTATTTAAATAATTTATTGATAGTGTAGTGTTAGGTTTAATTGTAGATAATTGTAGGTATTGTATTTAATTAATTTATTGATAGTGTAGTGTTAGGTTTAATTGTAGATAATTGTAGGTAGTTTATTTAATTTATTTATTGATAGTGTAGTGTTAGGTTTAATTGTAACTTAGGTTAGGATTTATTTTACAGGTAATTTTGTAATTATTTTAACTATTTTAGCTATTATATTGTTCTTAACTATTTAATAGCTATTGTACCTGGTTAAAATAAATACAAAGTTACCTGTAAAATAAATATAAATCCTAAAATAGCTATAATATAATTATAATTTATATTGTAGCTATATTAGGGTTTATTTTACAGGTAAGTATTTAGCTTTAAATAGGAATAATTTATTTAATAAGAGTTCATTTATTTCGTTAGATTTAAATTATATTTAATTTAGGGGGGTGTTAGTGTTAGGGTTAGACTTAGCTTTAGGGGTTAATACATTTATTAGAATAGCGGTGAGCTCCAGTCGGCAGATTAGGGGTTAATGTTTGAAGTTAGGTGTCAGCGATATTAGGGAGGGCAGATTAGAGGTTAATACTATTTATTATAGGGTTAGTGAGGCGGATTAGGGGTTAATAACTTTATTATAATAGCGGTGCGGTCCGCTCGGCAGATTAGGGGTTAATAAGTGTAGGCAGGTGAAGGCGACGTTGTGGGGGGCAGATTAGGGGTTAATAAATATAATATAGGGTTTGGCGGTGTTAGGGGCAGCAGATTAGGGGTACATAGGGATAATGTAAGTAGCGGCGGTTTACGGAGCGGCAGATTAGGGGTTAAAAAAAATATGCAGGGGTCAGCGATAGCGGGGGCGGCAGAATAGGGGTTAATAAGTGTAAGGTTAGGGGTGTTTAGACTCGGGGTACATGTTAGAGTGTTAGGTGCGGAAGTAGGAAGTGTTTCCCCATAGACAACAATGGGGCTGCGTTAGGAGCTGAACGCGGCTTTTTTGCAGGTGTTAGGTTTTTTTTCAGCTCAAACTGCCCCATTGTTTTCTATGGGGGAATCGTGCACAAGCACGTTTTTGAAGCTGGCCGCGTCCGTAAGCACCGCTGGTATCGAGAGTTGAAGTTGCGTTAAATATGCTCTACGCTCCTTTTTTTGGAGCCTAACGCAGCCATTCTGTGAACTATCAATACCAGTGGTATTTAAAAGGTGCGGCCAGAAAAAAGCCAGCGTTAGCTACGCACCCCTTTGGCCGCAGAACTCTAAATCTAGGCGTTAGTTAATAAGAGAAATATTATTTAGATTTAAGTTAGGGGGGTGTTAGGGTTAGTGTTAGACTTAGGTTTAGGGGTTAATAATTTTATTACAGTGGCGGCGGTGTAGGGGGGGCAGGATAGGGGTTAATAAATGTATTATAGGTAGCGACGGTGTAGGGGGGCAGATTAGGGATTAATAAGTTTAATATAGGTTGCGGGGTTAAACCATTTATTTAATTGCGGCGAGGTCTGGGATCCGCAGGATAGGGGTTAATAAGTTTATTATAGGTGGCGGCGGTATAGGGGGGGCAGGATAGGGGTTAATAGGTATAATGTTGGTGGCAGCGGTGTCCGGGAGCGGCGGTTTAGGGGTTAATACATTTATAAGAGTTGCGGCGGGGTCTAGGAGCGGCGGTTTAGGGGTTAATAACTTTATTTAGTTGCGGGGGGCTCCGGGGGCACCGGTATAGGGGGTAGAACAGTATAGTTAGTGTGGGTGCTTAGTGGCAGCTTGTCAATAAATCTGTCAAAAAGCCAAAGAGCAGCGAGATCGGATGAGTGATAACTATCACAGTCCGCTGCTCATCGCTCCGTACTTGGTGCACGGCTTTTTGACAGATTTATTGATAACTTAGGCGAAATTTTGCAGGTCCGTGGCGGCGATGGTAGGTGAGCTTAGGCGGGCGTATTGAACCGGCGAAGGCAGGTAAAGTAGACGGCTTGATAACTAGGCCCCAAAGTAACACTTATACTTGGGCAGGGGTAGCAGGAAAATGAGAGACATACATAGGCACAGGATTCACGCCACAGCTCCAGGACCGGCATAAGGAAGGAGGAGATGTACGACGATGACTTAATTGTCGCATGCTCAGAGGAACCGCAGCATCCCTGGCAATGGCCAGAGCCTCCCTGGCAACAGCCAAAGCGATGCGGCGATGCAAGGCAGCGTGACAAAACGTTTGTTAAAATCCGATATTGCTTGCGTGCAAATGTTTGCGCTCCACTCGTAATCTGGCCCATAATGTTATAAATAATGATGGGTTTCATGGGTTCTTATACAAAAATAACTTTTTATTATTGCTGACAATAGGCATTCAACACAGTACTTGACATGAGAGGGACAGAAGAGGAATTAGTGAAATAGTGGTGGTTAAACTACCTCAATTTTCATTAAACCACTTTCATGCTTATGCTGTAGGAAGAGTGAAACATTTCATCCAACTTCCTTTTTCAAACTATATATTTAATAGGGGTATACATTTGTTTGCATGAAGGAAGACATACAAATGTGTTTTGAGGAACACAAAACTAATAAATGTTGAATGTGCTTAGAGGGAATTTGCTAAATCACTGGTAAACAATGGGTAATGAATTACATCTGAATGAAAGAAACCACATGCATTTTTATATCTTTGAGAAGATTATAGGCATTATAATTCAAAAGACCATTTTGGACAAGAGGCATCATATTTCCAGATGCCTTCAGTTTATCTTCTAGTTATTTTCAGTTTGGTATTACCTTTGCCATAGACAAACTAGGAGTAAAGAAAATAAGAGGTAAATATAGAATGAAAACAAAAATACAAATTTCTCATAGTCATTTCTTTCCTCAGTTTAGAATCAGTACTAATAAACTAATTGATGAAGACACCATAAAATATTATCAAAGACAGAATGAGAAATGTCAGCTGTTTCTCATTCTGTCTTTGATATATGCTGCTGTCACCATTGGATTTTTTTCTGTGGATTGTGGGGACATTAGAAGTGTCCCAGGTGTACATGCACTGTCCACAGTGGGGCTGGACTGTGAGTTATTTCTGCTTACCATAAAATATTATGTTAATAATAACTCCTTTAAAACATAGATACACAAAAGACTGTGCAGGTCCAGTCATCAGTTCTACAAGAAGAATAATTTCTGCAGCTGGTAAGCTCAGTAGAATGAGTGCAGTTTTGGTAAGTATGAAAAAACACATATTGCACTCATATAGCCCACAGGCTATTAATATATACATTTGTTATGATACATCATAGCCATAGTGACACACACAAACAATTATCTGGAGACATTTTATTATATTGCCACATTCACACTAGACTTTATAATGTAATTCAGTTTAGATGTGGGGTATGGAGGCAATAAAGAACTTTTTTATTATTTACACATTTTTCCTTTATTGTATAGTCAGTTAAATTTGGTATATTTTAATTTGCACTACGTATGTGTGCTCCTATATTCCATTAATGTGCACCCCTTTTCCTTGTAAAGTGTGCGTTAGCTCCCTACATAGTTCTTTTTTCACAGCTGTGCTACTTTGGCGTGCTCCAGCTTCGGGTTAGCTAGCTTTTGTACCTATGTATTTGTGTGCCTTTTCTTTGTATAGCATGTGCTGGCTAGTTTTTATTTAGCATCCGCACTGCCAAGATGGGTTCCTGTTTTTGGGTTAGAGTACTTTATAATCCTATATGGTTTATTTAAGTCTCTTGGCAACATAGCAGTTAATATTTTGCGCAACAATTAGTGCTGCTGAAGATGTTTCTACTAGAATTTGTTCTCTATTCTCCTCCATATTTGGGAAGAGGGGTAAGATTTCTGACACTTCCAAGAGCCACTACATTTTGATTAATCCACTTTTAATGTTTTTGTATTTAATTTAACCCCTCAAGCCATTTGAATGTAGGTACTACGTCAAAGAGTTCTTTGCCCAGCATACCCTGTTGACATAGTACCTACGTCCAACCTTCTGGCTCATGCTATAGTCCCCGCTGTCAGCTTTGACAGCGAAGACTACAGCCAGAGGTAGAAGACATCTGCCTTTACCATATGAAGGCAAATCATTGATACAGACATTGACACTGCTAAAAATATGATATTATCTGTTTTAACTAGTAGAGCTTTATGGCTCAAATCATTATCAGCAGAGATGATTTCAAAGTCTAGACTTTTATCTCGTCCTTTCCCAGGTGAGATTTTATTTGATTACTGGTCTAGATGCTATTATCTGTAAAATAACTGGAGGTAAAGGATCTTTTTTCCTGTAGGACAAATAATCTAAGGGAAAAAAACAGACCTTTCAATTGTTTTTCATTCCTTTCGTCAGTCAAGGAACCAAAGATCATCATCCTCTTCTCAAAAGGAGAACTCTTCCAGACCTTCCTGGAAATCTAATCCAAACTGAAAGAAGGCTAAACAGTTAACAAAGCCTCCCGATGGCAGGTTTCTTCTGTTCCATGTCCCAAAGAACCCTGTGAAGGCTCAAGCCTTTTTTCATTGTGTACAGGACCTAAAACTCCTGGGAGTAATAGTTCCGGTACCAATATCAGATCAAGGCCAGGGTTTATAATCCAACATTTTCATAGTTTCCAAGGAAGACGGAACTTTCAGGTCAATTCCGGATAAGTTTCTAAGGTTTCTTCTTTGAAAATGGAAACAATCTGGACTATATTTCAATTTGTTCAACAATGGCAATATACTGTATGTATATGATAGAATTTTTGCAAAAGTTTTGTCTGTAATAAGAACTCAAAGGTATCTCAGTGGCACCATACCTGTATTGTATCTTGGTACAGCCTCCATCTTTACCTTTAGCAATTTCTCACACCAACAGACTTTTGTTTTGTTTTTCTCAATCATGGCTGGAGAACCAACATTCCAAAATTCCCTTTCTTCTCAAAACAGATTGTCCTTTTTAGGAGTCAATATAGACTCTTTCTCAATGAGATTTTGCTTGACAGATCAAAGGAAATCAAAGTTACAGCCATCATTCCTTTTCCCTGGTTTCACATCTAGTAATATAATCTGCCAGAATGTTACTTTTTGTTGTCTCCACTCTCCTGTGATCCTCCTTATCTGATTCTTTTTTTGTTTTACCAGGATAAAGCTGTTTTTAAGGACAAAAATTTGACTTTGTACCAAAAGTGGAAATTATTGTTCATTTTCCTTGTCCTAATCCTCCAAATTATAAAGAAAGTCTGTTATGTAATTTGAATGTAGTTAGAGTTTTAACATTTTACCTGCAGGCTACAATGGATTTTAAACACATCTCAAATCTATTTATTACTTTCTCTGGTTCACATAAATGCCAGAAGGCAGTTGCCTTGTGCAATGATAAATGCTGACAGCGTATGCTGTTGGCATTTATCGATGTCTACAGCGGATCATGTCCGCCATTTTTGGAGTTTTGCGTGGTATGTGTCAGATTTGGCTTTTTTTCCTCAACTTTTTTGTATTACACCAATACAAACAAAAGAAATAAACATGAGAATGCCTAAACATTTGTAATTACAACAATTTTCTGTGCGAAGTGGTGCATTATCTGACAGAAATGCAGGGTTGCCAATAGTTTTGGCCATGGCTGTATGTATTTATGTATTTATATGTGTATTTATGTATTTAAAGACATATATACTCATATAAACACATAAATACATTTGTCTACCTATATAGAAGTGCATTAGAGCCCTTTGCAGTCAAGTAGATGAAAACATATAAAAGCATATGTATGCAATATTCATATTTAATAAAGTGTTTAACTATATATTTAATGTAAATATTTCCCATTCTTCCCATTCTGGAAAAATATGTTCTAAGTATTTATAAATAGATATTCCTATATATATATATATATATATATATATATCTGTATCTATCTATACCTTTATATAATAACCTATATATTTTGGTACAGATATACTGTATATGTAGAAATATGTATTTAAGAATAAATAGAACATATGCTGCTATTTGAAGAATATTTGAATGTTTGAATGTGAAACATTTATATTTTCATGTTGGATTAGCGCACTTGAGAATATGCAATCGGGTTTGCACGCAAGTAGGATGTTAGGTTTGTTTCACTTTTTGCACTCCATTGAAGTCTTAGGGGAATACGTTAACGCAGTCACAATATTGTAACTTCAGCTTTTTTCCGTGCGTCAGTTTAGTACCCGATTGAAAACTTTTACTTTCACTTTTAATACACGTCCAACACGCACAAAAAAACTTACTTCTAGCGAGTTAGAAATTGAACGAAAGTAATAAATAGCGCTCCACTTGGTATCCAGCCTTTAATGGGGGGGGGGGGGTCATATTCAATTAAATAAAATGGAGATTTTTCACAGTGTGTTTCTTGTCCAAAAAGTGTAGGGCTACTATCTGTTCACTGGATTATTATTAATAGATACCCTAATTGCACTCCAGTGATTGGTCATCATCCATAAAAACATCCACAAAAGCAGCTTAGTAAATAAATCACAAATTTAATTGAACATATCAGGTAGTGCTTAATTTCAAACTTTTTGTTAGCATGAGGATGTCTGAAATTGGGTTCATGTAACATTGCGTTAAATTTCTGAAAATCAATAAAAGAATACAGGCTAAAAGATATGCAGACTTGTCATGGATCACTGTTATCACTAAAGGGTAAATCTTGTGTGCACACAATGGATAAAGTCCAAGTTCACTCAATATCCAACCACAGGTTTTGTCCATGCACCACACTGTGCATACAATATTTGAGTACAGTCCCTTTAGAAAATCTCCATGTATAACAAACAAGGATCCACATTATCCCTTACTAGTAATAAGATATTCCCCAACAAGTAAATAAATGCTGCTCACCATTCCAGCGTTATCACTCCCATTGACATGCCGCTCCCCGGGTCTGCTGTAATCAGAGGCACAGGAGTGGCGTTTCCCATCCCTGCTCAGACTTCCCTATCAAACCATGCAATGGAGGTCCCTCCCAGAATGGATTAAACTCTCCAGGCTGTTCAATTACCATGTGCATTACTTGCACTTCGGGCTGTCCGCTTGATTCACATACCAGGCTCATAGACAATATTTTGGGAAAACATACCATGAATTGAAAGAACAAATGAAAGAGCATCAAAGGGACATCCTTAAAAAAACAGATTAACGCTGGTGGTATATCATGGGAGCTCTGGTAGAGATATAATTCATGGGTGCTGAGCTTATGAGCATTGAGGAGAGAGGTGGAGACTGGGATAAAGCATTGTTAAAAGCAGAATGTAAATGGATATTTTATTTACGGACATTGCAACCCAATGGACTGAATGGAGAATTAAATTATGTACAATTTTTGGGTAGTAAAAATTAGTGCATTTGATTCTGGTACTTAGTGAATGTTATCCAAGTTGTAAATAAGTAAATATTTTAATGATTCACTGAGCCTTCTGTGTTCCCTAGATAGTGGTACACGATTTAAGCTAACCTGCGCTACTACTGCTGCTGTGAATTTGAATTGTGAATTTTGTATTTATATTGATACACACAAGTAAGAGCGAACATATCACCCATCAGGAGGAATATAGGCAGTATTGGTATGTGAAAATCACATGCCTGATGAAGCCCAATGATCAATGAGGGCACGGGCATGAGGAAACGTGTAGTAGGCTTTTGGAACCATTCCCAAAGGAGCTCAGTGAGTGTGGTATGTGAATCAAGCAGACAGCCCGAAGTGTAAATAATTCCTTTGGTAATTGAACAGTCTAGAGAGTTTCATCTGCTCTTGGAGGGTCCTCCGTCGCAAGGTTCGATGAGGAGGAGTGAGTAGGGATGTGAGACCTCATTCCTGTGCCTCTGATAACAGCGGACGCAGTGAGCTGGATATTGAGTGTATGTGGACTGTCTCAACTGGGGTAAAGGCATGACAAGCACACCAAATTTGTTATACAGTTACTTTGATTCATTTTGGAGACATAGTTAGTTGGCCTAGAGGAGGTAAGAAGATGTTAGACTAGAATTTTGCACTCCCTGGCCTTAAATGGCTAGTAAAGACCAAATTAAACTTATATGAATAGAGCATAACATTTAAAAACTTTTCAATATACTTCTATTATCAATTTTGCCAAGTTATCTTGGTATCCTTTATTAAAGAATAATCCTAGGTGAGCTCAGGAGCATGCACATGTCTTTAGCCATCTGGCAGCAGTGTTTACAACATTGATTATAGCAATGTTATACATATGTATTATTCAAAAAGAAAAGAAATTTAGGGCATAGAATAATCCCCTAAAAAGGAAAGGGAGAGAAAAAGCAGCACATGTAAGAGGTTATGTATAACAGTTTTAATTAACTAGCAAACAAATCAAAATTGGTATCCGCCCATTTATGCCTTGCAGCACTGCATAAAGCAAAAGCATTATATACAAACAAATATATACATATACACAGGGAGAACCAAAAACAGTTATCTATGACAAAAGCCTGTATCGCTCTGATACTAAAAACACATATAATCATACAACCATGTCTGAGAATAACTAGTCATTAAGTCCAGCTTAAATTATGTATATACAAACACACAAAAGCATAGCGTGTGAAATACATAAATAGTTGAGCAGAGAGGAAATAGAACCACAGTAAATTTACACTTCAAGTCCCACAGCGTGTGATATGATGTTATAGACAGTCTTGTTCCCAAAGAAGGACCGCAGATCAAACTGCACACTAGGTCATAAATTGCAAAAGTTGGAAACTTGCATAAATCAATGGGGGTTATACTCTTATTAAGAGACAGTCTTTTTGCCTTAGTAAGGTAACCGCAAACCAGACAGCAATCTAAATCATGAGCATACTGTTTAATAGTATTATTTCACTTATCTTTGAAGCGTGTTTCAGCGTTCATGTAGCGTTTAAACTCCCACTGTGCATAACCACAGTATGATAAGTTGAGTGGGGGAGTGGCGCAACTACCACATCTTTCCTGATTGACTATAGACATCCAAGTCCGTTCCTTATTAGCCAGCAAACACTCCCGCTGAAGTAGCAAAAATATCCACGCTAGATACAGTGTATCCGATCTTACCACAGATGTACCATGTAAAATAATTTATACATCCAAACACTCATAGTGTGTAACGAGTCTTACCACAGATGTACCGTTCCTCTTTGACATATCTCATACTGCTCACTTTGCTGCAGATTACCACCAGATCAAACATAAAGACAGTCTTGCAGCTTCAAGAGTATAGCTCCACACAGCAATATCTTGCTGGAAATGCAGGCATAATGGCAAGCCGTCAAAGATAAAAAGCTGGTCAGCCATGTAACTATAGTTCCCACTTAGGAAAACCTGGGAGATAGTCGACTTACTCCAAGGTATAAAGACACATAGGTGTCAAACACACAAGTGCCAGCGCACGTTTCACCCCCACAGTAAATATGTGTTACAGGGGCTCGTCAGAGCATGTTAGTCCTCTCTGGACCTCCTCCTTTTATAGCACCTGATGGTGTTCAATTTAGGTAATTACTACCTCACCTCCTTGCACTTTCTTAAAGGAACATGTCAGTACATACAATATATGCATTGAAATCACTACCCTTTCTTATATTAGCAAAACAAACATAAGATATCTGATAATTTATTCACACATTTCAACACATAATTCCTAGTTTATGGTGACTTTCTATCTCTTGTTTGCTAAATACCTTCACTTTATTTATACGGCACTCACCCCATCGGATAATATACTGGTGTACCCACCACAACTTAATACATCAAAATGCATTCGTTATTCTCTTATCAATAACTATAAATTTAAGGGACTCCACTTCTCCATTATGCAGCAAATTGAAGTGCCTAGCAACATTAGTTTCCCTGGAGTATAGACTATCATCCCGGTGCTCCTGTACCCTGTCCTTTATCAACCTCTTCGTTTTGCCAACGTAGAAGACCAGGCAGGAACATTGTAAAAGATAGATAACTCCTTCCGATTTGCAATTAAAAAAGAACCTAATGTCAAATAATTCCCTATCAGAAACTGAGAACTGCTTTGTGCTATCCATGTGGACACAATAGACACAGTGTCCACATGGAAAGCTCCTTTTAATCCCTCTGTCCTATCTCAACCAGTCTGAGTTTGCGGGACCTCTCACAAATTGGCTTTTTACCAGCCTGTCCTTTAGATTTGGAGCTTTTCTAGCTACCAATAATGGACTTTCACCTACCACCTTTTTAATCCTATAGTGTGAGTGTGTAGAGTGAGGATGTGCCAATTTTGTTTCATTAATCGTCTTATTTTATCCCATTGGTTATTATACCTGGAAATGAACCTGATTTGACCACTCTCGTTCTTTGCTTTCTCATTATATAAAAGATCATCTCTCGAAAAATTCCTTGCTCTCCATAATGACCTTTTTATACATTTATTAGAATAACCCCTCTTAAGGAATCTTTCCTTCATAAGTGAGGCATGGTAATCAAATTTCGATAGAGAGGAACAGTTCCTCCTAATGCTGTCCCCCTTACTTGGCGATAGATTTTACCATCAAAGGTGAAGACATTATTTTTCAGAATAAACTCCAACAGGGAGATTACAAAATAAGAAGGTATATACTACTCTCTCTACTTCTATATATATACAATGTTATACATAGTTGCACACACTACTGCCATAGACTGCTATAGACATGTGCACACTCCTTAGCTCCTAGCAGCCTACCTAGCTTTATTCTTTAACAAAGGATACAGAGAAAAGAAAGCAAATTTGACTATAGAAATAAATTGGAAAGTTGTTTATAAGTGCACGCTCTAGCTGAATCATTAAAGTTTCATTTTGACTTTACTGTCTCAGTTAGCTGAGTATGTGGGGGACGGTGCTCCTCCATGGAACAGTGGAACGAAGAGCTTGAGTGAATGTCCCTGTGTCCCTGTCTTCAGTAGTGTAGTAGTTAGGTTCCACCAATACAATCAAGTTTGGGCCCCGACTAGATTAGCAGAGAGTTCTGTGTCAGGGCCCTTTAACAGTCATTTATGTTTATCTGTAAGATTAAAAAGCCATTTTGATGTTAATGCCAGTTAATAAAATTGACCTCTGGGGTATCTACGCAACTCTCTTAGGGTCTGATATTCAAAACCTCGCAGGCATGGAGAGAACTCACACAAAATCTTTGGGATTTTTTTAGACCTTGTATGGTAATGTAGGAAAATCTGTTTCACATAAAGAACTCTACATAGCAACATAAACATTTCTCAAAATAATAATTGTGTTTCTAAAAACTTTTAAGGGCCTCACCCTACTGACAAGATTTCTATATATATAGAATATCTGGCCTGAGCGGCGAGGTTTTAAATATCAGGCTTTTATTGTGTTATTTGTTGTAAACAAAGAAAGGAAAAGGGGATGTTTGGTGCATTTATTAAGGGCTGAATGTTATAGAGCTTTCAATCCCTTATGTAGGGTCCAATTAGCATAGTGTACTGCTACTCAATACTGAATTTATTTGTTCAACTTCTATTTCACAATATTACAATGAGATTGAATATTCTAACTTTTTTGTTAGAACTGCGTGTCTTCTAACCGTCTTTTTTCATAGATTGGTTCCTCTTTTGAGGGCAAATCCTCTATCACTTCTATCTCTATAAATGTTCCTCTTTTGAAGAGCTGTCAACTTTTAATAGGAAATTGCCAGTCAGTGCCTAGACGCTGATTTTTTGTACACGTGTGTATGTATGTATGTATGTATGTATGTGTGTGTGTGTCTGTGCATTTGTTTGTATGTATATGTGTATATGCATGTGTGTGTGTATATGTGTATATGCATGTGTGTGTGTGGCTGTATGTATTTATGTATTTATATGTGTATTTATGTATTTAAAGACATATATACTCATATAAACACATAAATACATTTGTCTACCTATATAGAAGTGCATTAGAGCCCTTTGCAGTCAAGTAGATGAAAACATATAAAAGCATATGTATGCAATATTCATATTTAATAAAGTGTTTAACTATATATTTAATGTAAATATTTCACATTCTTCACGTGGAAAAATATGTTCTAAGTATTTATAAATAGATATTCATATATATATATATATATATATATATATATATATCTGTATCTATCTATACCTTTATATAATAACCTATATATTTTGGTACAGATATACTGTATATGTAGAAATATGTATTTAAGAATAAATAGAACATATGCTGCTATGTGAAGAATATTTGAATGTTTGAATGTGAAACATTTATATTTTCATGTTGGATTAGCGCACTTGAGAATATGCAATCGGGTTTGCACGCAAGTAGGATGTTAGGTTTGTTTCACTTTTTGCACTCCATTGAAGTCTTAGGGGAATACGTTAACGCAGTCACAATATTGTAACTTCAGCTTTTTTCCGTGCGTCAGTTTAGTACCCGATTGAAAACTTTTACTTTCACTTTTAATACACGTCCAACACGCACAAAAAAACTTACTTCTAGCGAGTTAGAAATTGAACGAAAGTAATAAATAGCGCTCCACTTGGTATCCAGCCTTTAATGGGGGGGGGGGGGTCATATTCAATTAAATAAAATGGAGATTTTTCACAGTGTGTTTCTTGTCCAAAAAGTGTAGAGCTACTATCTGTTCACTGGATTATTATTAATAGATACTCTAATTGCACTCCAGTGATTGGTCATCATCCATAAAAACATCCACAAAAGCAGCTTAGTAAATAAATCACAAATTTAATTGAACATATCAGGTAGTGCTTAATTTCAAACTTTTTGTTAGCATGAGGATGTCTGAAATTGGGTCCATGTAACATTGCGTTACAAGTGGTGCAACTTGAGCACCAAAAACATTCTGTTTTCGAATAAATTTCTGAAAATCAATAAAAGAATACAGGCTAAAAGATATGCAGACTTGTCATGGATCACTGTTATCACTAAAGGGTAAATCTTGTGTGCACACAATGGATAAAGTCCAAGTTCACTCAATATCCAACCACAGGTTTTGTCCATGCACCACACTGTGCATACAATATTTGAGTACAGTCCCTTTAGAAAATCTCCATGTATAACAAACAAGGATCCACATTATCCCTTACTAGTAATAAGATATTCCCCAACAAGTAAATAAATGCTGCTCACCATTCCAGCGTTATCACTCCCACTGACATGCCGCTCCCCGGGTCTGCTGTAATCAGAGGCACAGGAGTGGCGTTTCCCATCCCTGCTCAGACTTCCCTATCAAACCATGTAATGGAGGTCCCTCCCAGAAGGGATTAAACTCTCCAGGCTGTTCAATTACCATGTGCATTACTTGCACTTCGGGCTGTCCGCTTGATTCACATACCAGGCTCATAGACAATATTTTGGGAAAACATACCATGAATTGAAAGAACAAATGAAAGAGCATCAAAGGGACATCCTTAAAAAAACAGATTAACGCTGGTGGTATATCATGGGAGCTCTGGTAGAGATATAATTCATGGGTGCTGAGCTTATGAGCATTGAGGAGAGAGGTGGAGACTGGGATAAAGCATTGTTAAAAGCAGAATGTAAATGGATATTTTATTTACGGACATTGCAACCCAATGGACTGAATGGAGAATTAAATTATGTACAATTTTTGGGTAGTAAAAATTAGTGCATTTGATTCTGGTACTTAGTGAATGTTATCCAAGTTGTAAATAAGTAAATATTTTAATGATTCACTGAGCCTTCTGTGTTCCCTAGATAGTGGTACACGATTTAAGCTAACCTGCGCTACTACTGCTGCTGTGAATTTGAATTGTGAATTTTGTATTTATATTGATACACACAAGTAAGAGCGAACATATCACCCATCAGGAGGAATATAGGCAGTATTGGTATGTGAAAATCACATGCCTGATGAAGCCCAATGATCAATGAGGGCACGGGCATGAGGAAACGTGTAGTAGGCTTTTGGAACCATTCCCAAAGGAGCTCAGTGAGTGTGGTATGTGAATCAAGCAGACAGCCCGAAGTGTAAATAATTCCTTTGGTAATTGAACAGTCTAGAGAGTTTCATCTGCTCTTGGAGGGTCCTCCGTCGCAAGGTTCGATGAGGAGGAGTGAGTAGGGATGTGAGACCTCATTCCTGTGCCTCTGATAACAGCGGACCCAGTGAGCTGGATATTGAGTGAACGTGGACTGTCTCAACGGGGGTAAAGGCATGACAAGCACACCAAATTTGTTATACAGTTACTTTGATTCATTTTGGAGACATGGTTAGTTGGCCTAGAGGAGGTAAGAAGATGTTAGACTAGAATTTTGCACTCCCTGGCCTTAAATGGCTAGTAAAGACCAAATTAAACTTATATGAATAGAGCATAACATTTAAAAACGTTTCAATATACTTCTATTATCAATTTTGCCAAGTTATCTTGGTATCCTTTATTAAAGAGTAATCCTAGGTGAGCTCAGGAGCATGCACATGTCTTTAGCCATCTGGCAGCAGTGTTTACAACATTGATTATAGCAATGTTATACATATATATTATTCAAAAAGAAAAGAAATTTAGGGCATAGAATAATCCCCTAAAAAGGAAAGGGAGAGAAAAAGCAGCACACGTAAGAGGTTATGTATAACAGTTTTAATTAACTAGCAAACAAATCAAAATTGGTATCCGCCCATTTATGCCTTGCAGCACTGCATAAAGCAAAAGCATTATATACAAACAAATATACATATACACAGGGGGAACCAAAAACAGTTATCTATGACAAAAGCCTGTATCGCTCTGATACTAAAAACACATATAATCATACAACCATGTCTGAGAATAACTAGTCATTAAGTCCAGCTTAAATTATGTATATACAAACACACAAAAGCATAGCGTGTGAAATACATAAATAGTTGAGCAGAGAGGAAATAGAACCACAGTAAATTTACACTTCAAGTCCCACAGCGTGTGATATGATGTTATAGACAGTCTTGTTCCCAAAGAAGGACCGCAGATCAAACTGCACACTAGGTCATAAATTGCAAAAGTTGGAAACTTGCATAAATCAATGGGGGTTATACTCTTATTAAGAGACAGTCTTTTTGCCTTAGTAAGGTAACCGCAAACCAGACAGCAATCTAAATCATGAGCATACTGTTTAATAGTATTATTTCACTTATCTTTGAAGCGTGTTTCAGCGTTCATGTAGCGTTTAAACTCCCACTGTGCATAACCACAGTATGATAAGTTGAGTGGGGGAGTGGCGCAACTACCACATCTTTCCTGATTGACTATAGACATCCAAGTCCGTTCCTTATTAGCCAGCAAACACTCCCGCTGAAGTAGCAAAAATATCCACGCTAGATACAGTGTATCCGATCTTACCACAGATGTACCATGTAAAATAATTTATACATCCAAACACTCATAGTGTGTAACGAGTCTTACCACAGATGTACCGTTCCTCTTTGACATATCTCATACTGCTCACTTTGCTGCAGATTACCACCAGATCAAACATAAAGACAGTCTTGCAGCTTCAAGAGTATAGCTCCACACAGCAATATCTTGCTGGAAATGCAGGCATAATGGCAAGCCGTCAAAGATAAAAAGCTGGTCAGCCATGTAACTATAGTTCCCACTTAGGAAAACCTGGGAGATAGTCGACTTACTCCAAGGTATAAAGACACATAGGTGTCAAACACACAAGTGCCAGCGCACGTTTCACCCCCACAGTAAATTTGTGTTACAGGGGCTCGTCAGGGCATGTTAGTCCTCTCTGGACCTCCTCTTTTTATAGCACCTGATGGTGTTCAATTTAGATAATTACTACCTCACCTCCTTGCACTTTCTTAAAGGAACATGTCAGTACATACAATATATGCATTGAAATCACTACCCTTTCTTATATTAGCAAAACAAACATAAGATATCTGATAATTTATTCACACATTTCAACACATAATTCCTAGTTTATGGTGACTTTCTATCTCTTGTTTGCTAAATACCTTCACTTTATTTATACGGCACTCACCCCATCGGATAATATACTGGTGTACCCACCACAACTTAATACATCAAAATGCATTCGTTATTCTCTTATCAATAACTATAAATTTAAGGGACTCCACTTCTCCATTATGCAGCAAATTGAAGTGCCTAGCAACATTAGTTTCCCTGGAGTATAGACTATCATCCCGGTGCTCCTGTACCCTGTCCTTTATCAACCTCTTCGTTTTGCCAACGTAGAAGACCAGGCAGGAGCATTGTAAAAGATAGATAACTCCTTTCGATTTGCAATTAAAAAAGAACCTAATGTCAAATAATTCCCTATCAGAAACTGAGAACTGCTTTGTGCTATCCATGTGGACACAATAGACACAGTGTCCACATGGAAAGCTCCTTTTAATCCCTCTGTCCTATCTCAACCAGTCTGAGTTTGCGGGACCTCTCACAAATTGGCTTTTTACCAGCCTGTCCTTTAGATTTGGAGCTTTTCTAGCTACCAATAATGGACTTTCTCCTACCACCTTTTTAATCCTATAGTGTGAGTGTGTAGAGTGAGGATGTGCCAATTTTGTTTCATTAATCGTCTTATTTTATCCCATTGGTTATTATACCTGGAAATGAACCTGATTTGACCACTCTCGTTCTTTGCTTTCTCATTATATAAAAGATCATCTCTCGAAAAATTCCTTGCTCTCCATAATGACCTTTTTATACATTTATTAGAATAACCCCTCTTAAGGAATCTTTCCTTCATAAGTGAGGCATGGTAATCAAATTTCGAGGAACAGTTCCTCCTAATGCTGTCCCCCTTACTTGGCGATAGATTTTGCCATCAAAGGTGAAGACATTATTTTTCAGAATAAACTCCAACAGGGAGATTACAAAATCAGTATGATCCTTATAAGAAGGTATATACTACTCTCTCTACTTCTCTATATATACAATGTTATACATAGTTGCACACACTACTGCCATAGACTGCTATTGACATGTGCACACTCCTTAGCTCCTAGCAGCCTACCTAGCTTTATTCTTTAACAAAGGATACAGAGAAAAGAAAGCAAATTTGACTATAGAAATAAATTGGAAAGTTGTTTATAAGTGCACGCTCTAGCTGAATCATTAAAGTTTCATTTTGACTTTACTGTCTCAGTTAGCTGAGTATGTGGGGGACGGTGCTCCTCCATGGAACAGTGGAACGAAGAGCTTGAGTGAATGTCCCTGTGTCCCTGTCTTCAGTAGTGTAGTAGTTAGGTTCCACCAATACAATCAAGTTTGGGCCCCGACTAGATTAGCAGAGAGTTCTGTGTCAGGGCCCTTTAACAGTCATTTATGTTTATCTGTAAGATTAAAAAGCCATTTTGATGTTAATGCCAGTTAATAAAATTGACCTCTGGGGTATCTACGCAACTCTCTTAGGGTCTGATATTCAAAACCTCGCAGGCATGGAGAGAACTCACACAAAATCTTTGGGATTTTTTTAGACCTTGTATGGTAATGTAGGAAAATCTGTTTCACATAAAGAACTCTACATAGCAACATAAACATTTCTCAAAATAATAATTGTGTTTCTAAAAACTTTTAAGGGCCTCACCCTACTGACAAGATTTCTATATATATAGAATATCTGGCCTGAGCGGCGAGGTTTTAAATATCAGGCTTTTATTGTGTTATTTGTTGTAAACAAAGAAAGGAAAAGGGGATGTTTGGTGCATTTATTAAGGGCTGAATGTTATAGAGCTTTCAATCCCTTATGTAGGGTCCAATTAGCATAGTGTACTGCTACTCAATACTGAATTTATTTGTTCAACTTCTATTTCACAATATTACAATGAGATTGAATATTCTAACTTTTTTGTTAGAACTGCGTGTCTTCTAACCGTCTTTTTTCAAAGATTGGTTACTCTTTTGAGGGCAAATCCTCTATCACTAAGGGATTAAATGCCTACCGGTCGCTAGCCGTAGAACAGAATATAAAAAACACTTACACTATAATGAAATAAAAACACAACAACTTTTTATGGGTAAAATTTTAACCGTCACAGGTTAAACATTTATTAACTACTAAGTAACTATGGTAACCAACAAGGTCAGATGGCGGCTGAACGAATTGCTATAATGACAACCCGGCACAGCAGAAGGTAAACGGCCCAAACGGAAACTGCAGCAGAGCGGAACCTCTGCTCATAGAAAAATTGCTACTAAGGGGTTAATGAGATCACGTGACCCACCCGCAAGGGGAAGGAGGGGCACCTCACGTGCACATGAGGCTATCCACCCCTCACACTTTTAGATTGGTCATCACTCCCCCTGTTCACCCTTTCCAAGGCAACAGGGCCGTTACCTCCCGCCGCGCGGGCATGGAAATAAGGACTACCCCCTAAAAGGGGATCCGCTACTCAGCCGCCAGAAGCCAGGTATGCCGGATATGGTAGACCAATAACTAAATAGGTTGACAAACTTAGCCTGAATAGGCATACCCGTCGCCCAACTAGGGGACAAAATTTTAAATTTGAAAATGCTCAATCAATAATGTGGCTACTAAATTAGCCTGAGAAGGCATACTTAGCGCCTAGAACAATAAATTAAATTTGGAAGCCATCTTGTAACAGGGAAGGGAGGGAGGGGAAAGAACTCGTCTGCACCGGATTCCAGGAAGAAGAGGGCCAGGAAGCTGATGATCCCCACTTTTAAGGTGAGTAGTGGGCCCCTCCCTTGCATGCAACATTGTTGCAACTAACCTCCCTAGCCAGCCCTCTTCTCCTATCTCTCCCTACGGCTTTAACCCTTAGCTTTGTTCCAGGCCCAATTGTGCCCTACACTGCCTTAAGGGATTAAATGCCTACCGGTCGCTAGCCGTAGAACAGAATATAAAAAACACTTACACTATAATGAAATAAAAACACAACAACTTTTTATGGGTAAAATTTTAACCGTCACAGGTTAAACATTTATTAACTACTAAGTAACTATGGTAACCAACAAGGTCAGATGGCGGCTGAACGAATTGCTATAATGACAACCCGGCACAGCAGAAGGTAAACGGCCCAAACGGAAACTGCAGCAGAGCGGAACCTCTGCTCATAGAAAAATTGCTACTAAGGGGTTAATGAGATCACGTGACCCACCCGCAAGGGGAAGGAGGGGCACCTCACGTGCACATGAGGCTATCCACCCCTCACACTTTTAGATTGGTCATCACTCCCCCTGTTCACCCTTTCCAAGGCAACAGGGCCGTTACCTCCCGCCACCAGATAGCATTAAGATGATAACTGTGCCGCCACCGATAAAGGACAAACACAACCCAACCGGACTTAAAGGAGGGTTACTATGGCCTTACGGATATCCTTTATAAAAATATCTAGGGCAACTGTCTCCAAATGTACCCTATCCTTCCTATAATAATGGACCTTGTCGGCTGTTAGAGATTCGTGTTTAACCACGAATCCCCCATTACCTGTGACGGTTCTAGCAACTGAAGAGTTTATCTTCTTCCTAACTTTGTAAGCGGCGCTGTGGGAAGACATGTGACGCCATTCCAACCTGGGAACTATATTGGACCAATCGACCAACACGTTTGGGATGCGAGCTCTGATCCATGCAATATCTGCTTGCATGACTTTGATAAGCTCCAAGACAGGAATGGCGCCCATATCATTGCCACCCAAATGAAGGATTATAACATGAGGTTTACCCCAGCGTACTAGGGCCTCTGATATGCGCGATGGAAGCGCTGGCCAACACATCCCTCTCTCACCTAACCATCTAATTGACACTTGGGTGAAAGGGAAACCTAAATTCTGCCCCCCCGGAAGGGCCGAACTACGTATGGAGGCCCAATGAACGTAGAAGTGCCCCACGATCCATATCCTTTTAGCGCCGCTGACAGGTCCTGTAAAGACACACGAGATTAGTACTGAAAACAAACACTACTAACCAACATATTATTCAACAACCGGTCGAATGTAACCCTTAAACTTATTGGAGCGCCATCTACCCAAACGGCAAATGGCTTCAACGGAAGAACCCTGCAGCGCGGCTTTAGTAGCTGCCCCTATGCGGAAAGAATGGGGGGCTATTTTCGACACATCCAATCCAGCATGCGCAGCAGTCCTCGCTAGCACCCTACGGAACTGGAACAAAGATAGAGAAGTCCGGTTCTCATGGATTAACAAAGGACCCTGTTCCTCTGGTCTGTGTTCTAAAAACTGGTTAACCGCCATCAGACTGAGGAATAGGTATCCATGCCCCTTTGCCCTCTTGATCCGTCTTAGATCTAGGCAAATAAATTAACAGTGAATCTGCTCCAGCCCTGACGTGGCCGAACTGAAGGCCCTTGTCAGTGCAGGATTTGGACGGCACCACGAGCTCACTTATACGAAGCGCAGCCGAATAGGCTAATAAAAACGCAGCTCTAAATAACAAAAACTCATAATGCGTTGCGCAGATGTCCGGCAAAGCGTCCACCAGCCGCTCGAGCCGGTCATGCGTGATAGGCTCCCTAGAGTCCTTTTGTTGTGGTTGGAGCTTGCCCCAACCTTTGACAACTTGACGCACAAATTTTGAACTGCCCGGATCCGGCAAAGCAAGCGTACGATAAAAGAATGACAAGGCAGCCAACCGAGAATGAACAGCCCCTTGCCGCGAACCCTTTCGCCAAAGACTCACCAGCCAATCACATACTGTGTCCTGAGACGCTTCAATCGCCTCCACATTCTGACATCGGCAAAAGTCTTCCCATTCACGCCACAGCCTGACATAGGAGCACCATGTCCTAGGGGCAAGGGACGCCCGCACTAGAGGGAGCAAGGATATCCAGGACGGAGAAGCTGCCAAAGGAAACCAGGACAAGGTAAGCCTTCTAATGCAGCATGAGGGGCCAAACGTCTGAACGTCACCCAATCAAACCTGGATAGTGCATCTGCCAATACATTATTAACCCCCGGGACGTGTCGCGCTTGAAACTGGATATTAAGTTCAAGACAGCGTAACACCAGATGCCTCAGTAAACAAACTACAACCGCAGAAGTGGCCGAAAGACCATTCACCGCGTGGACGACACTGAGATTATCTGTCCAGAAATTAATCGTCCTGTTTGCAAATTGGTTGCCCCAAAGTTCAACCGCCAAAACGATAGGGAAAAGCTCCAAAAGGGTAAGGTTACGTGTTAAGCCCCTGGCCGACCATTCTGGCGGCCAAGGGCCTGCACTCCATTCCCCTCGGAAATATGCCCCATAACCCTTTGACCCCGCGACGTCAGTAAATAAATGCAACAACTGACTGGAAATGGGCTCAGATCGCCATAATCGAATCCCATTGAAATCCTGAAGAAAAGTCTTCCAGACTCTCAGGTCAGCTCTCATGCCTTCTGAAATCCAAATTTTTTCAGAAGGTCTGAGTTTGCCCTTCAGCTTAGCTTCCAATCTCCGATTGAAAACTCTCCCCATGGGGATAACTCTGCCTGCAAAATTCAGAAGGCCAAGTAATGACTGTAGCTGCCTAAGCGTAATGGTTGCCATGGAAACAGCCGCTTCAACCGCCTCAAGCATGTCCCGTACTTTGCCATAAGGCAGCCTACAAATTCTGTCAACAGTATCAATTTCGATACCCAGGAACGTAATACAAGTGCCCGGGCCCTCAGTCTTGTCTTCAGCCAGTGGGACACCGAATTGCAACATAAGGATTCTCATGGAGTCCATCAGCTGCTGACATTCATTAGTTCCCGGACTCCCCACCAAGAGGAAGTCGTCCAGATAGTGAGCAATGCGGTTATTAACTGCCTGTTGCTCCAAAACCCAGTGCAAAAATGTACTAAAGGTTTCAAACAAGGCGCAAGAGATGGCGCAGCCCATAGGCAAGCACCTATCTACGTAAAACCCCTTTTGAAATTTGCAACCCATCAAATAAAATGATGAAGGGTGCAAGGGCAGTAGGCGAAAGGCGGATTCAATATCCAGCTTTGCCAACAAGGCGCCCGCACCTACCCCCCGCACCAAGTCCAGGGCGCTATCAAAGGATTGATATCGCACTGAGCTGAGTTCCGGATCAATAGCATCATTGACGGAATAGCCCCTAGGGTGGGATAGGTGGTGTATTAGACGGAATTTTCCCAATTCCTTCTTGGGTACTACACCAAGTGGTGAAATGACCAGATTCGGCAAAGGTGGCGAGGAAAAAGGACCCACTACCCGGCCCATAGATATCTCCTTATCCAGCTTGTCCCTAACAACCGAAGGGTGTTGGTAAGCTGATTTGAGGTTACGATAGCCTCTGGAACCTTTAATGGCTTTTGTCACAGGTATACGAAAACCGTCCGTAAAGCCTTGAAAAATCAAAGACGCTGCGCGCGAATCTGGGTACACCCTAAGCCATGGCTCAAGGGCGTGCACCTTCACCGGTGTTGGGGCCTTTAACAACAAGAGAGAGCTTGTTCTGTGCTCTACCGGATGCTGAATCCTTCTTTCTGGCACACTCGCTCCCGGAGTGTGATCCGGCACAGTATCGGCATACGTGCCTGAACGCACATGAATTACCTCTGTCGCATTTATTATCTTGAAATGCCCAGCAGGTACCACCTCTGCGCTTCGTTTTGGAAGCACGAAAGGACTGATTGCTAGAGGGGATGGAGGAGGAGGGTGACCCCTGCGGGCCGAGGCGTTGCCAAAGATGCGAGTCAGTTGTATCAAAGGTGAGCACAGGATTGCCCGCCATCTTTTGCCTAAACTCAGCATCATAATCTCTCCAAGCCCCCTCAGCAAACTTCCTCTGAATCCAATGGATATTATCAGTGTATTTAAGGATAGCGTGGCATTGGCTCGGGTATTTCTCCAGGTAGCAAGAGGAGAAAACTCTAAAGCAAATTAGCCACTCCTCAAAAGTTTCAGGACGCTTAAACCTTTTAGGTCCAGTACCGTCCGCGCTCTTCTCTCGCTGCCTACAAGCTTCAGCAGATAATTCAAATATATTCACATATTTGCCCTGCTGTATTTTTCTAATTGTCCTTGGTTTCAAATGACCATGCAATGAGGGAGTATAAGATGGGAAGGAATCGCCGTGTAAGGCCACTTTCCTTTCCGGGATTAAGTTAATAGGCGGACGCTTGTCCCCCACGATAGTGGTGCTTTGCAAAGCTTCTGGGGAACCTATCGCAAGCTGCGCCTGCGCCATGCTGCCAACTGCGCCTGACTGCATTACCTGCCACATTTTCTTTACCATAGCAAACATGCGCTTTTGACCCTTACCCCTTAGCCCAAGTGAAGTGTCACTGTCACACTCAGATTCTGAAAGGGATGAGTCAACCTGGTCATGTCGGTCATGTGTAAATGTAAAGGGCTTACCAGGAATGGCCACTGCGCTGTCCTGATGCTCCATACCGGAGGTGGAAGGACCAGGAACCGCCCCGTTGTCTCGCTGCAAGGAATTAGCCGTGCTCTCACGCTGCTGTGCATCCGCCTGCTCCTGTGGAATAACAGCCGAAGCCGAAGGCCTATCAACCTGGTTTGCTTCCATGCTCAGATCCCCTTGCGATGCGTTCTGTAAAAAAGAAAACAGGTCGCGAGCACTACGGACACCGGCAAAGGGGGGGTTAATAGAGCCCAAGCCTGACCTAGTATTTGCATGTAAGCCTGCCTGCCCTATTTCATTTGCCCTTTCATGCCCCACATTCACGTTGCTACCTTGTAACTGAACTAATGAAGCAGGATTGTCCCTTATCTCATGTGACCGTGATGTTGGTAACACATTCAAAGCATCATTTGTAGTACTTCGTACCCTCACATTCGAAACACTCATAGGATCAGCTTGTGCATTCACACTAGAATTCCCCAACTGAGCCACAGCGCGTGCATTCATATTGTGACTCAAAGGATCAGCCTGTGCATTCACACTAGAAATCCCTAACTGCGCCACAGCGCGTACATTCATGTGGTGTGATGGCGCACTACCTAGCTGAGAATCTGCCCTAATTTGCTGAGAATCTAACCTATTGTGCTGAACTGCAACATTAACTTGCCCCTGCGCGTTATGTTGCTGCGCCGCAATAACCTGACTCTGAGCGTTATGTTGGCGTGCCACATTAACTTGTCCCTGAGCCTGGGCGTGCTGACCCTGCGGTTCAATCGCACTTATTAGCCCTCCTGGATTGAATTCTGATTGATAATCTATCGCCCTGGTTCTCGCTAATATGCCCCTACCTAAGGGGTTCAACCTATTAGCTCTCGTTGAAACCCCCCTCCTACTTTTAAGGCCTCTATGCATGACCCCGCTAATTGAATCCTGAGCCCTGCTGCCAGTAAATTGCAACCTGGTATTAATGCGAGATGGCGCCTTCCGTTGCCGAACTTGAGGACCCCTTCGGCCCCATAACCCACCCCCGGCCGACATCCTCTCATGATGCTCACCTTCCCGGAGCTGCAGAGGATGCGACCGTCCCCTCGAAGTCCCGACGCTGAAACCGGAACCGGAAGTGGATGGGCGCGTGACCGGAACTTCCGGTTGCGCACTTACCATTGGACCCTGAGGACCCGCGGCCTGGTTTGGAGGACCGGACACCGACGTCACGTGGAGCTGGACCAGAGGACCCGCCGGAGAACCTGGAGGACCCGACGGAGGAGCCTGCATACCCGCCGGGGACATCGCCGCAACTAAAGACGCCAGGATGGAAGACACCGCCGAGACCGCCGACGGAGGAATCGCGGACATGAGGGAGGATACCGCTGCTTCAGGTAAGCATTGCTGAGGTGTGGAGACAGGCTGGGGGGCTAGTAGTGGCAGAACAGGGGCTTGTTGCGCAAGCGAAACCACCACAGAAGCGGGCCCATCTATTGAGAGGGCATGCTGCGCCGGCGCCGAGGCCACAGATTCAGGCCCATCTGCCATAGTAGGCAAAACGGGGGTCAATAAAGGGGGGCCCCGTGCAACAGTTAAATCTGCCTCAGTGTCTGTACTTGCCCCGCGTGTTGAGCCCCTTTCTAACCTGGGCCTAGCTACAGGGGTAATTTCAGTTCCAACATAGGCCTCAACCGGTAATTGTGAAGCTGCCGAAGGGAGACTGGAAGCCTGAGGCCTAGCCTGAGGGCCAGTTGCTTGGAGACAGGCGGATTGCTCATCCGGCCTAGCCATTGCCACTGAGGCATAGGCTGAATCGTCTCCTTCCACCCCTTCACCTGCTGCATGGATATCTAACCTGCTAACTGTGTGACTCATAATGTTTGTCTGTGCTATACTAGTACTAGGCCTAGTCTCAGTAGTATATTGTGTAGGTGGAATTATGTCATCTAGCTCTTCAATGTCATCCAGTGTACTTATCTGTTTTTTCTGTTTTCCAGATCCAGGTTTCTCAAACACCAACTCGTGGAAGCGTTGAGGAGGGAGCTTGGATCGTCTTGATCGCTGCATTGTTCAAAGAAATTAAGAATTACCCTGAACAATAACAGAAAGAACTCGTCTGCACCGGATTCCAGGAAGAAGAGGGCCAGGAAGCTGATGATCCCCACTTTTAAGGTGAGTAGTGGGCCCCTCCCTTGCATGCAACATTGTTGCAACTAACCTCCCTAGCCAGCCCTCTTCTCCTATCTCTCCCTACGGCTTTAACCCTTAGCTTTGTTCCAGGCCCAATTGTGCCCTACACTGCCTTTCTATCTCTATAAATGTTCCTCTTTTGAAGAGCTGTCAACTTTTAATAGGAAATTGCCAGTCAGTGCCTAGACGCTGATTTTTTGTACACGTGTGTATGTATGTATGTATGTGTGTGTGTGTCTGTGCATTTGCTTGTGTGTATATGTGTATATGCATGTGTGTGTGTATATGTGTATATGCGTGCGTGCGTGTGTGTGTATATGTGTATATGCATGTGTGTGTGTGGCTGTATGTATTTATGTATTTATATGTGTATTTATGTATTTAAAGACATATATACTCATGTAAACACATAAATACATTTGTCTACCTATATAGAAGTGCATTAGAGCCCTTTGCAGTCAAGTAGATGAAAACATATAAAAGCATATGTATGCAATATTCATATTTAATAAAGTGTTTAACTATATATTTAATGTAAATATTTCACATTCTTCACGTGGAAAAATATGTTCTAAGTATTTATAAATAGATATTCCTATATATATATATATATATATATATATATATATATATATATATATATATATATATATATATATATATATATATATATATCTCTGTATCTATCTATACCTTTATATAATAACCTATATATTTTGGTACAGATATACTGTATATGTAGAAATATGTATTTAAGAATAAATAGAACATATGCTGCTATTTGAAGAATATTTGAATGTTTGAATGTGAAACATTTATATTTTCATGTTGGATTAGCGCACTTGAGAATATGCAATCGGGTTTGCACGCAAGTAGGATGTTAGGTTTGTTTCACTTTTTGCACTCCATTGAAGTCTTAGGGGAATACGTTAACGCAGTCACAATATTGTAACTTCAGCTTTTTTCCGTGCGTCAGTTTAGTACCCGATTGAAAACTTTTACTTTCACTTTTAATACACGTCCAACACGCACAAAAAAACTTACTTCTAGCAAGTTTGAAACTGAACGAAAGTAATAAATAGCGCTCCACTTGGTATCCAGCCTTTAATGGGGGGGGAGGGGGGTCATATTCAATTAAATAAAATGGAGATTTTTCACAGTGTGTTTCTTGTCCAAAAAGTGTAGAGCTACTATCTGTTCACTGGATTATTATTAATAGATACCCTAATTGCACTCCAGTGATTGGTCATCATCCATAAAAACATCCACAAAAGCAGCTTAGTAAATAAATCACAAATTTAATTGAGCATATCAGGTAGTGCTTAATTTCAAACTTTTTGTTAGCATGAGGATGTCTGAAATTGGGTCCATGTAACATTGCGTTACAAGTGGTGCAACTTGAGCACCAAAAACATTCTGTTTTCGAATAAATTTCTGAAAATCAATAAAAGAATACAGGCTAAAAGATATGCAGACTTGTCATGGATCACTGTTATCACTAAAGGGTAAATCTTGTGTGCACACAATGGATAAAGTCCAAGTTCACTCAATATCCAACCACAGGTTTTGTCCATGCACCACACTGTGCATACAATATTTGAGTACAGTCCCTTTAGAAAATCTCCATGTATAACAAACAAGGATCCACATTATCCCTTACTAGTAATAAGATATTCCCCAACAAGTAAATAAATGCTGCTCACCATTCCAGCGTTATCACTCCCACTGACATGCCGCTCCCCGGGTCTGCTGTAATCAGAGGCACAGGAGTGGCGTTTCCCATCCCTGCTCAGACTTCCCTATCAAACCATGTAATGGAGGTCCCTCCCAGAAGGGATTAAACTCTCCAGGCTGTTCAATTACCATGTGCATTACTTGCACTTCGGGCTGTCCGCTTGATTCACATACCAGGCTCATAGACAATATTTTGGGAAAACATACCATGAATTGAAAGAACAAATGAAAGAGCATCAAAGGGACATCCTTAAAAAAACAGATTAACGCTGGTGGTATATCATGGGAGCTCTGGTAGAGATATAATTCATGGGTGCTGAGCTTATGAGCATTGAGGAGAGAGGTGGAGACTGGGATAAAGCATTGTTAAAAGCAGAATGTAAATGGATATTTTATTTACGGACATTGCAACCCAATGGACTGAATGGAGAATTAAATTATGTACAATTTTTGGGTAGTAAAAATTAGTGCATTTGATTCTGGTACTTAGTGAATGTTATCCAAGTTGTAAATAAGTAAATATTTTAATGATTCACTGAGCCTTCTGTGTTCCCTAGATAGTGGTACACGATTTAAGCTAACCTGCGCTACTACTGCTGCTGTGAATTTGAATTGTGAATTTTGTATTTATATTGATACACACAAGTAAGAGCGAACATATCACCCATCAGGAGGAATATAGGCAGTATTGGTATGTGAAAATCACATGCCTGATGAAGCCCAATGATCAATGAGGGCACGGGCATGAGGAAACGTGTAGTAGGCTTTTGGAACCATTCCCAAAGGAGCTCAGTGAGTGTGGTATGTGAATCAAGCAGACAGCCCGAAGTGTAAATAATTCCTTTGGTAATTGAACAGTCTAGAGAGTTTCATCTGCTCTTGGAGGGTCCTCCGTCGCAAGGTTCGATGAGGAGGAGTGAGTAGGGATGTGAGACCTCATTCCTGTGCCTCTGATAACAGCGGACCCAGTGAGCTGGATATTGAGTGAACGTGGACTGTCTCAACGGGGGTAAAGGCATGACAAGCACACCAAATTTGTTATACAGTTACTTTGATTCATTTTGGAGACATGGTTAGTTGGCCTAGAGGAGGTAAGAAGATGTTAGACTAGAATTTTGCACTCCCTGGCCTTAAATGGCTAGTAAAGACCAAATTAAACTTATATGAATAGAGCATAACATTTAAAAACTTTTCAATATACTTCTATTATCAATTTTGCCAAGTTATCTTGGTATCCTTTATTAAAGAGTAATCCTAGGTGAGCTCAGGAGCATGCACATGTCTTTAGCCATCTGGCAGCAGTGTTTACAACATTGATTATAGCAATGTTATACATATATATTATTCAAAAAGAAAAGAAATTTAGGGCATAGAATAATCCCCTAAAAAGGAAAGGGAGAGAAAAAGCAGCACACGTAAGAGGTTATGTATAACAGTTTTAATTAACTAGCAAACAAATCAAAATTGGTATCCGCCCATTTATGCCTTGCAGCACTGCATAAAGCAAAAGCATTATATACAAACAAATATACATATACACAGGGGGAACCAAAAACAGTTATCTATGACAAAAGCCTGTATCGCTCTGATACTAAAAACACATATAATCATACAACCATGTCTGAGAATAACTAGTCATTAAGTCCAGCTTAAATTATGTATATACAAACACACAAAAGCATAGCGTGTGAAATACATAAATAGTTGAGCAGAGAGGAAATAGAACCACAGTAAATTTACACTTCAAGTCCCACAGCGTGTGATATGATGTTATAGACAGTCTTGTTCCCAAAGAAGGACCGCAGATCAAACTGCACACTAGGTCATAAATTGCAAAAGTTGGAAACTTGCATAAATCAATGGGGGTTATGCTCTTATTAAGAGACAGTCTTTTTGCCTTAATAAGGTAACCGCAAACCAGACAGCAAACTAAATCATGAGCATACTGTTTAATAATATTATTTCACTTATCTTTGAAGCGTGTTTCAGCGTTCATGTAGCGTTTAAACTCCCACTGTGCATAACCTCAGTATGATAAGTTGAGTGGGGGAGTGGCGCAACTACCACATCTTTCCTGATTGACTATAGACATCCAAGTCCGTTCCTTATTAGCCAGCAAACACTCCCGCTGAAGTAGCAAAAATATCCACGCTAGATACAGTGTATCCGATCTTACCACAGATGTACCATGTAAAATAATTTATACATCCAAACACTCATAGTGTGTAACGAGTCTTACCACAGATGTACCGTTCCTCTTTGACATATCCCATACTGCTCACTTTGCTGCAGATTACCACCAGATCAAACATAAAGACAGTCTTGCAGCTTCAAGAGTATAGCTCCACACAGCAATATCTTGCTGGAAATGCAGGCATAATGGCAAGCCGTCAAAGATAAAAAGCTGGTCAGCCATGTAACTATAGTTCCCACTTAGGAAAACCTGGGAGATAGTCGACTTACTCCAAGGTATAAAGACACATAGGTGTCAAACACACAAGTGCCAGCGCACGTTTCACCCCCACAGTAAATTTGTGTTACAGGGGCTCGTCAGGGCATGTTAGTCCTCTCTGGACCTCCTCTTTTTATAGCACCTGATGGTGTTCAATTTAGGTAATTACTACCTCACCTCCTTGCACTTTCTTAAAGGAACATGTCAGTACATACAATATATGCATTGAAATCACTACCCTTTCTTAAATTAGCAAAACAAAAATAAGATATCTGATAATTTATTCACACATTTCAACACATAATTCCTAGTTTATGGTGACTTTCTATCTCTTGTTTGCTAAATACCTTCACTTTATTTATACGGCACTCACCCCATCGGATAATATACTGGTGTACCCACCACAACTTAATACATCAAAATGTGCATATTTCAGATTTCTTACATAATTACACATTACAGGAAGCTGGCAAACCCCAATTTATCATTTAGACCTACAGGGATTCTGGTCCCTAACCTATAAATCAATTTCACCTCTTTTTGGAGCAAAACTCTATCGTTATCACCACCACAACCATTCGTTATTCTCTTATCAATAACTATAAATTTAAGGGACTCCACTTCTCCATTATGCAGCAAATTGAAGTGCCTAGCAACATTAGTATCCCTGGAGTATAGACTATCATCCCGGTGCTCCTGTACCCTGTCCTTTATCAACCTCTTCGTTTTGCCAACGTAGAAGACCATGCAGGAGCATTGTAAAAGATAGATAACTCCTTCCAATTTGCAATTAAAAAAGAACCTAATGTCAAATAATTCCCTATCAGAAACTGAGAACTGCTTTGTGCTATCCATGTGGACGCAATAGACAAAATGTCCACATGGAAAGCTCCTTTTAATCCCTCTGTCCTATCTCAACCAGTCTGAGTTTGCGGGACCTCTCACAAATTGGCTTTTTACCAGCCTGTCCTTTAGATTTGGAGCTTTTCTAGCTACCAATAATGGACTTTCTCCTACCACCTTTTTAATCCTATAGTGTGAGTGTGTAGAGTGAGGATGTGCCAATTTTGTTTCATTAATCGTCTTATTTTATCCCATTGGTTATTATACCTGGAAATGAACCTGATTTGACCACTCTCGTTCTTTGCTTTCTCATTATATAAAAGATCATCTCTCGAAAAATTCCTTGCTCTCCATAATGACCTTTTTATACATTTATTAGAATAACCCCTCTTAAGGAATCTTTCCTTCATAAGTGAGGCATGGTAATCAAATTTCGATAGAGAGGAACAGTTCCTCCTAATGCTGTCCCCCTTACTTGGCGATAGATTTTGCCATCAAAGGTGAAGACATTATTTTTCAGAATAAACTCCAACAGGGAGATTACAAAATCAGTATGATCCTTATAAGAGGGTATATACTACTCTCTCTACTTCTCTATATATACAATGTTATACATAGTTGCACACACTACTGCCATAGACTGCTATAGACATGTGCACACTCCTTAGCTCCTAGTAGCCTACCTAGCTTTATTCTTTAATAAAGGATACAGAGAAAAGAAAGCAAATTTGACTATAGAAAAAAATTGGAAAGTTGTTTATAAGTGCACGCTCTAGCTGAATCATTAAAGTTTCATTTTGACTTTACTGTCTCAGTTAGCTGAGTATGTGGGGGACGGTGCTCCTCCATGGAACAGTGGAACGAAGAGCTTGAGTGAATGTCCCTGTGTCCCTGTCTTCAGTAGTGTAGTAGTTAGGTTCCACCAATACAATCAAGTTTGGGCCCCGACTAGATTAGCAGAGAGTTCTGTGTCAGGGCCCTTTTGCAGTCATTTATGTTTATCTGTAAGATTAAAAAGCCATTTTGATGTTAATGCCAGTTAATAAAATTGACCTCTGGGGTATCAGGGTCTGATATTCAAAACCTCGCAGGCATGGAGAGAACTCACACAAAATCTTTGGGATTTTTTTAGACCTTGTATGGTAATGTAGGAAAATCTGTTTCACATAAAGAACTCTACATAGCAACATAAACATTTCTCAAAATAATTATTGTGTTTCTAAAAACTTTTAAGGGCCTCACCCTACTGACAAGACTTCTATATATATAGAATATCTGGCCTGAGCGGCGAGGTTTTGAATATCAGGCTCTTATTGTGTTATTTGTTGTAAACAAAGAAAGGAAAAGGGGATGTTTGGTGCATTTATTAAGGGCTGAATGTTATAGAGCTTTCAATCCCTTATGCAGGGTCCAATTAGCATAGTGTACTGCTACTCAATACTGAATTTATTTGTTCAACTTCTATTTCACAATATTACAATGAGATTGAATATTCTAACTTTTTTGTTAGAACTGCGTGTCTTCTAACCGTCTTTTTTCAAAGATTGGTTCCTCTTTTGAGGGCAAATCCTCTATCACTTCTATCTCTATAAATGTTCCTCTTTTGAAGAGCTGTCAACTTTTAATAGGAAATTGCCAGTCAGTGCCTAGACGCTGATTTTTTGTAC